>NC_056746.1:520963184-520965684 GCF_019279795.1 Protopterus annectens | reverse complement strand
GCCTTGAATGACAGGTACTAAAGCATCCTTAACAAATAAATAATTAAACAACTGCATGTCTATAAAATCATTCTTAAGTAATGTCTTAAAAATATTATTCACCTTAATAATCATGTAATCTACTTCACAGATAATATATTTACTATATGTGCTAGATCCAGAGAGAGACCTAGATAAAATATTTGATAAACTTAATGAATATCATAGGTTAACCTGTTATCAAATAAACAAAGCAAAGATAAAAGCTATACCAGTGAATTATACCCTTACAATGAACTTAGTCCAACAATTCTTATTTGTGTGGGATCATGACAAGATAAAATATTTAAGAGGCATGGATAACAGCTAATTTGGATGAGGCTGCAAAGGAATTCTGGAAAGATGTGACTGAACAAATAATTTCTAAAATAAGAAAGTGAAATTTTATGGGGTTGGAAATGGACAACAAAATACAAGCAGTTGGTTTTATGTGTAAATCAAGCTTTTTTCTGTCGACCCAATGGGAAATCTGGCAGTCAATCAGGAAGAATTACAAGAATTTGTATGGAAAGTCAAGAAAAGTACGGTGAAATGGGAAAAATTAGTGCTAGCAATAGAGCAAGGAGCACTGAAGATACCTGACCTGATCCTGGAGATATAGTGTAACCCTATTCAGCTGAGACTTTTATATCTGGTGGCGGTAAACCCATACTTATCTAAATGGAAAGAAACGTGGTTAGAGAAGGAAGAAGAGCTATTCATAAGGGACGGGATGGAAGTCTGGAACACTTTGTCCCACAATCCCAGGGAACAGCATTTTCATAATTATATCAGGAAAGCTTTGGAGAAATTGCTAAAAAACAAAAGGAATACGTGTACTAGAAAGAAAGAGTACTCCAAATAGTTTTCATGTTAGAAAAAAAATGTAAAAGCAGTGTAAATCAGAAAATAAAGTTTGGAAAAGGAAAAATATAATGCCAAGATTTTGGGAGATAGACAGGGAGTAATATAATGGACTGGGAACAATATAAGATAGCCTTCAACCTGAACAGTAGAAATAAACTAGCACATATATGTACCTAGCTGGAATGGATAAAAAAGATAGGAAAATAAACTCACAAGACAGAGATATGCCACTAATAATAAACTAGATTCTGAAAGCGATATCAGACATGGGGAAAACAAAAACTCTCATAAGTAGGGCATATAAAGGTATTATGAAGATTAAAGCATGGGCTGACTTAGGCTTTATAAAGATATATAGGAAGGTATTTGTGAGAGGGAGGAATGAAATAACATTTGTTTAGCTCTGAGGCAAGTAACCAAGTCTAAGAAGTTTAGAATATTTGAATGGTGATGCCACCACAAACATTTTATACACCTGAAAAAATAAAGTAAATATTTCCTACAACGGATGGAAAATGTTGGAGATGCAGGAGAAAGGAGGTAGAAACATGGGAACATATGTTTTGGGGTTTAAAGGAGTTAAAAAAGGGCTGCAGGAATGTATTACAGAAATAACAGAGCGGGAGATACCATTAACCAAGGGAGTGATGCTATTGAACTGGTGGACTGTGGAACTCTAATTTGCCTTCCCATGTCAGAGAAAAAATAAAGACATAACCCGGAAGTGAAAGATGAGGGAAACACCTCATATGGAGAAGATACATAACATGATTGGAAAGACAGAAGAAATGGAACTAAAGAGATATTTTATTAAATCAGAGAATAAACTGAGAAACAGATGGAGTGTTTGGTCTAGATTAAGGGAGATCTTAAGAGCATAGACACATAGGCAACATCTAAATCAGGGCAGAAGAGACATGAGTACTGACAGTTTCAATGTATATAGTTAGTTGTTCTCGGCAGAATAGAAGTTGTATAATTAACTTAAAGGGTGCATTGGTTATTGTTGTTGAAAAAGAAAAATGTAGGATTGTAATCTCCGAATTAGGACTGGCCCTATTGTATAAGTTTTGAATACAAGCATCTGAGGCATTGTATGTTTTAGAAGGCCTGCAAATATGACCAGTCATTGGGGAATTTAAAAAGTTAACAATGCATGAGGTATGCATAAGTTGAACAATGTTGATTTTAATCATTAAAATGCAACTGTTTTGGTTTTAAAAAAAAGAAAAATCATTCAAAGGTAGATCAGAATGAGTGTTTAGTCAAACAAAGTTTAGACCCTCAGTATTCTATAATTGTAGGACAGTGGTAAATTGAGCTTTCATAACAATGTAAAACTGAGCAGAGTACGGAATAGTGTATGTAGCTGAGTAGGCATATTAACTTATTTATTTTATTTAATGCATTTGTTTATTGGGATGGCCTGGATGGGCAGAAAGATAACCCTTTTCAGCAGAGGCCTGAGGGAAAGTTCCAGAAAAATTACATTACATAAAGAAAATAGTAAACAGAGGTATACAAGTAATCAACAAATATACATTTAAAAGCTCTGGAATCAATAAATATACAAAGTTTAAACAGTATCATTAATTAATAGCAGCAGCATGTAAAG
>NC_056746.1:520870684-520958184 GCF_019279795.1 Protopterus annectens | reverse complement strand
AGTCTTAAAGGTGAGTATACATTTAACACAATTAGGATGATGAATACAAAAGAGCATGTGCATTTACATGCAGTCCAAAAAAGTGTAGATTGAGGTGTGGGGGCCTATGATTTGAAATCTACCCAAGGGTGAAGGTACTCTTAATCAGACACTGTTACCATTTTTCTTGATTCAGTGCCACTATCCTACCTTCTTTGACAATCATGTCTAAATGTCACAGGTCTTCTCTCATGCAGTCCATCCATTCCTTGCTGGAAAGCCTTGCTTCCTCCTGCCTTCTTCCTTTCTCTCCCAAATCTTCTTTGTCAAATTGTCTTTTGATTGAACCAGCATAATTTGTTCTCTTTGACCTTTTCTGCAATTTGGATCTACTTTGTCTTGTGCTCTGATGTCGTCATTTCTTTGTCTAACAGTTTGCATCTATCAGGACTATCTCAGGCACTTCATCTCCATCACCTCTAGCTTTCTCAATTACTCTGTCTTCACTGTCCAGGTTTCTGTACCATGCAGAAATACTGATTGCAATACTGTTTTATATATGTTATGTTTTAACGTTAACATTCTTTTGTCACTCACTATCCCCTGACACCTCATGCCATTGGGCTGCAACCACTCTGATTTTAGTTTTGATCTCCTCATTAAGATGTCCCTTCTCCTCAACCACCCCCAGATACTTGCAGCTGTTACACTGTTTCAGTGCTTACCCTACTATTTCAATTTTCAGCATATATAAATATATATATATATATATATATATATATATATATATATATATATATATATATATATACATTTCAGTTCTGATTAAAAAAGATACTGTGCATAAATGTCTGCAGGTAATTTCACTTCCAAAGTGATAGCAAGTCACATAATACCCCCCAAAAGGTATTCTGCTGAATTTCTGACTGTGTCAGTATGTTATGATTTTATATGATACATATATATGTCTGTGTAAAACAAAGGAAATATTTGTATGTGTTTGTGAAATAAGTCTAAAGACATTTACTATAAGGCTACTGTACAACTGTAATAATAAACTATCACTTGGAAAGTGAAAACTTGGGTTGTGTCTTCACTATCTTCATACAAATCACAGACATTAGTTTTAGCCCTTTGCACCCACAGTTTGTCACAGTCCAATATGCCCATTTGATAATGTACACTTACTTTGAATGCAAAAAGGAAGAATAAAATGTCCACAAACAAAACCTGTGATGATTGTTGATTCACACACACCCAACCAGCTTCCTGTATAAACATACACATGCAGAAACAACTACACAGTGATACTGCCGCTGCCATGCCAGCTCAGTAACAGTAGGGGTCCTTTACTTTCATCCATAGACTGCTTCTATACTAACCAATTGACTGTGTGATCATTAAAGGAATAATGACTATATTAGTGTATTTCAACTGGTTTCACTAAAAAAAAATATTAGTCCTGTCAAGCCAGATCAATGATTGTTTAACTGTGATTAAAAGACAACAGGGGTTACTCACTTTCATCCACAGACTTTCTTCATACCTAGCAGTTATGGTCATTTTATGAACTGAATGCATCACAAATGACTGATTGTGAGCAAAGAAAAAAAAGAGAAAATGAATAGATAATGGCTACAGCAAAGAATTTCAGCTTATTGCCATCACCAATCCAGCATGAGTAGATGAGCTTCCTGCATCATCGCAGGGACTCACAGTGCCTTCCTTCTGTGTGTACTTTTACTAATGAAGACTACCACTAGGCAATGGCTTGATGATCCAAAATGATTGCCAATGGATATGTACCACAAGGCTGCCTATCCTCCAAGGGGTTTTGGCTATATATATCCTGTTTCTCACCACTCTCTCCCCAGGATGGGTGCACCCATTCTCCCCTGCCAGTTCCGTCAAGTGCCCAAACTGCTCATTGAAGTCAGGTTGCCTGGGCTCTCTGGAACTGTAACTTCTGTACTTTTCATTTTCCATCAATCAAGCAATCAGTCTCCTCAGTATGACAATTATTTGTGATAGCAGTAAGAGCTATTTCTCTGTGTTCTCTCTGCACTAGTAAATATTCATCTGCAATATGTGCAGACAATCAAAAATTAGGAGCAATCATACAATCCCCCATCGATGCTAATGTTCTCCAAGAAGGGCTGACACAGACAAATAACAGGTTATAAGGCCATGGACTAAAACTAAATACTAAGACATGCATAATAGTATCCTTTGGGAAGTCAGTCTTCCATGATAACTACCATATTGCCGTTCCACTCTATACCTAAGATCCACAAAAATGAAAGTGACCCACCACTCAGGCCTATAGTATCAGCAGAGGGATCCAAAACCTATACCCTAGCTAAATATGTGGACACAAAATTAAACAGCCTGTGGACAAGACGGATAAATATATTAAGAGACTCCTGGGATTTTTTGAAGGAAATACCGGATCAAATATGTCATGATAATCTCCTTCTCATTACTATAGATATTGTAGACCTATTCTCTTGCATTCCTTGTACTGAAGGTATGACAATGTTGGAAGAAATAGTATATGAAAATAAGGAAATGACACAAAATGAAAAATTTGTTAATATTTGGTTGATGAGTTTAATATTGAAAAATAACTTTATACACTTCAAAGGAGAATTTTTCCAACAAACGCAAGGGGTAGCAATGGGGGCAGCATGTGCCCCAACCTATGCCAATTTAATGCTGGCAAATTGGGAGGAAAAATATATTTTGAATTCTGAATTTAAAATATGCTGGATTCTGTACCGAAGATTTTTAGATGACGTAGTAATTTTTTGGACAGCAGGAAGAGAAAGATTTAATGAATTCTTGATATATATGAGTAGTACCACGAACTTTTTAAACTTTACTCATAAAATTTCAGAAAATGAACTACAGTATTTGGATTTACAAGTTTATAAAGAGGGGCAAAAATTAGAAACTAAAATATATAGAAAAAATACATTCTGCAATTCCTTTCTACATTTTGAGAGTGCACACCCCCTTCATTGTAAAAGAAACCTTGTCAAGGGACAATTTGTTAGGGGCAGTCGCATGACTAGTTTAGATAACGATTTTAAAGACGAATGTGAACTACTAGAAAAAATGTTTGTAGAAAGGGGTTACCCCCTTGAATTTCATCAAACAAATTAGGAAAGAAGTGGAAGAAGGAAGAAAAAACAAATTTGCACCTATTTACAAAAGTAAAAAAACTAGTGATACAAATAAGAGGGAAAGCATTAATAATAAGGAACATAATGGAGAAGAATTCCAACAGGCTTTAATACTGGAATACAATGGATTAAATAATAACATCAACAAGATATTTTTGAAGGAATGGGAGAAATTTATAGCCTTTACAGATATAGGGAATTTATCTAAGATACCTAGGAAAATAATTTACAAGAATTCACAGAGTATTAGAAATATTATAGAAAACAAACAGAAATTTAATTTCAATAGAAACAGAATAGGTGCACAGAAATGTGGACATTGTAGTCAATGTGCATATATAACAAACAAAGACAATTATTATTTGGAAAGTAGAAAAAGATGGATTTACAGTTCAGAGTATTATAACTGTGAATCCAGGGGTATAGTCTATATGGCTTTTTGTGAAAAATGTGGGTCCTTTTATATAGGAAAAACTGAGAGAATGTTGAAGAGAAGGATTTATGAGCACATGTATGAAATAACAATGGAGAAAGAGTGCAATGCTTGATATAAACACAGTAAGGTATGCCCAGGATATAAATACAAGTTTTGGTATTAGAACTAATTCAACAGGATATTAGGGGTGGTTCTTGGGAAGAAAGAATAGAGTTTAGAGAATTGTGGTGGCAAATAACCTTAGAGGCAGGGAAAATTCCTGGGTTAAATGAGTACATTTCTATTTTACCACTATTGAAACTAAGGTCTGCAAAGCTTTGAATGAGGCAGAAAAACAATAATAAATTTTGCCTCTAGATGGCAGATGGAATTTAATATTGAAAGGACTGTATATATTTAGAAAAAGGAACATTTTAAACACAATATGAAGTTTTTAATGAAAGTTTTTTAATAATAAATTTTTACAAAAGGTTAGAAACAATTGGTTTTAACTAAACAAAGTTTTTAATTAACACAATGTATAGAACATAAGATTTTAAGATTCATTACAATTGCTTTTTGTGTATACAATGGCTTCCAATTAAAATAGGCAAGAATTTAATGAGATGGTGAATCCTATTGGTTTAATAATTAAGGGTTACACATATATATACTGATGAAATAGAGGGATATACTAACTATCTGATGAAGTCAAATGAATAGACGAAAATGCATGTGTCATGTTTTTTTAAAAGGTGTTCATGGTTTAGTTGTACAATTCTTTTCCGTTTGTTTTGTGGCTGAAATAAACGCATTGGATTACTAAGCGGCTACTTCTCCGTATTTACTGCATTTCACTTGGATTTTTTTTAACTACCATATTGACAACACATCCCTAAGAGACAAGCCAGTAGTCAGGGACTTGGGTACACACATAGGCAGTAACTAAAATTTGACCATTATTTGTTTATGGAAGTGAGGAAATCATTCTGTGTTGTGCAACTTATAAACCAAATATGGCATCTAGGTCCAAGGAGATCAATGTTCCATTGCATTTGGCATGCATCAAACCTATCACTGAGTACAATGCCCACCTTGGTATATACCTAACCAGGCACATCCAATAACTGCTGCATCCACATAAGTTCTCACTCAAAGAACACAGGGTGTAAATAACATTCTATATGCAGACAGTCTCAAATCTCTATCTCTGTACTCTGTCTGGGATATTTAGACCTGGCATACAAGGCATCTCTGGACCTTGCTCTGATGGACCTCCTGCATATATGCAAAGCAAACATCAACAGAATTACCCATTCTAAAAACTTAGACCTTACCTTTGATATCAATAGGACCTGCTGGGGAGACAGGTATGTATCCCAGAAACTACCCTTTCTCTGGAGCAGGCTCCCAATCCATATGGAGCAGAGTTCCTCCCTAATCCAATTTAAGTGTAACTTGGACAACTGTATGGGGAACTGGAAATTCACCACTGGTTTGGCACCTGTTTCTCTAATGGACACAAACAGCCTGTAAATGGTTCTTCTCCAAGGCCCATGCATGTAAATGTTTCATCTCCCAAGCAACTACTTACACTACCAAGGGTACTAGAACGTGTCAGAGATTTGGGATGCATGGCAAGGCTTAAAAAGGCAGCAGTTGACATTAGCCTAGCAGATACCAATGAACCTATGAATCTCTGTATCATTAAGGCATATACATCCCTTAACTATACATAGATCCCCTGTTGCTACTGAGCTAGTGTTTAAATTGTCCTTTATAGCTTACTATGTGTGTGTGTGTGTGTGTGTGTGTGTGTGTGTGTGTGTGTGTGTGTGTGTGTGTGTGTGTGTGTGTGTGTGTGTGTGTGTGTGTGTGTGCTTTCACATTTGGTGCAACATCTTTACACATCACTGTCCACAACATTTACAGTACAATCCCACATGCACACATCATAACCCATCATGTTATTAGCCACTGAATTTTCCGTTAGTGTTATATGATTATTCCAACCCCCCCCCCATTATATGACTTATTTTTTATGACATAGGAGGCTTTTCTGTGGTAGGCATCTAAACAGATTGTCACATCAAGGATGCAAAGTGTATTTGGTGTTGAGCGATACCTGAATAATTACTTCTACAGTTGATCTTAGTAGGAATGGAAAACAAAGGGAAAGAAGCAAAGTAAACTAGCAGAAAGAAACTAAAAAAGAGACAAACATTATAAAGGAACAATTTTTACTGACATATTTCATCAACGATATTCACAGCTTTTCTTTGCAGCTCACAAAATAAACCATGATGAGAGTCATTGAAGCCATGCTGCAAGGCAGAGTTAAAAATATAACATACCTACATAATGAAGCCATACTAACTTGACAGTTTTTTGTGCACCTGCATATCTTTCTAGAACAAGTGATTACACAAGACTGCTTCTTACATCCCACAGACACAGCATAACATAAGCCAGTGCCTACACCTTCTCTCTCTTTTCTCTGTTCATTTGACTGCCTTTGTCATATAACTATCTATCTTTCTTCCTTTATAGCTCCAAATAAATACTCGCATTAGCAGAAAAGACAAAGCGGTGGCCCTGCCAGCCAACCGGGAATAAGACTGCCTATTTAACCTATTTAAAAAAACAGCTTTCCAGAGTTGCCTTTTGACATACCTACTATACAATTTCAGACCCCCTGTCTACTTTCTTTTCTTAGAACATCTAACTACATTAATTTGTATTCTTTTTCTTCTTATAAAGCAGGTCAAAAATTATGCTTGGCTGTATGTTAATAGGTATGAAAGCAGCGTGACACATACTTTGTTAAATGTCTGTGCAGCACTAATCTTTTCTCACAATGACACAATGCATCTCCCACATTTGTAGGGTCTTCAGAGGCTGACACATTTAATTGTTGTCCCTGGTCATTAAAAGACACACGATGAAGGGCTTGGGGGAAAATTCTGCTCTGCTGATGCTTGTTCTGTGCACAGTGCTCATTCTGAAATATACAACCTCCTCCTTTGAGGCTGCTTTAGCCACTTCAACAGTGATGATGTCCAGCAGAGACTGGAAACTTTACTGCAGCTGCTGTTGTAGGAAGTCTGGATGGATGCATGGCTGTACAGATGAATAAGCAGATGAATGGGTGAATGCATGAATGCATGGTACATGGGTGAATGAATGGCTGCATGGATGTATGGACAAATTCTTAGAACAAGAAATCTGGACAAAGCCATTAATAAAAGTTGGACAAAGGCCCCAAAATAGGGACAACTTTTAAATATTGCTCTTACCGACTCAGTAAGCTGATAGAATAACAGGTTTTGTATTAGCATGAATTTTCTGAAGGGTGTGAAGTCTGAAACTCAAATGTCTGCCATTATTTTCTAACTTCAGTCTTCAATGATATGACACTAATTTGCCAGAAAAACACAATTTTATGAAAAGTGCACCAAAATGATGAGGCAAAAAACTGGACATTCTGCGAAAATCTATACAGTTGAGAGGTATGATACATGGATGCATGGATGGATGGATAATGCATGCATGGCTACATGGGTGTATGGATTGGTGCCTGCATGCGTGGCTACCTGGGTGTATGGATGGATGGATATACAAATGTATGGATGGATGGATGGGATGATGAATGGATGGACTGATGGGATGGATGGACAGTTTCACTAATGCACTGGACAAAAGTCTTCACTATCACATTGCTTTAGATATAAGAAAGTTCAGCTATGTGCCTATATACAGTTACTTCTTATGGATGCAGGATGTGTGTTGGTCTAACATCCTTGACAGGAAATTAAGCTAGAGAAAGTACACACACTGTCAGGAGGTGAATATTTTCTTAGATGTACAAATGTTTGGAGTTGTATATTTTATTAAACATGCAGAATTTATAGCTGATTTTTAGTAGGATGAAACTGTTTACTGTTTTCAGACTCACTGTTTCCTATCCTATCAGAAAGTTGCATTAGGTTATGTTGAAATGGAACTCTGTAATTTTAGCAACTTGGTTTGAAAGACAGATACATTCTGTTTAGTTTTGAAGTCATTCTAACTACCTAGGAGCACTGAACCAAGGCTGCTTCTACTGCTGTGTTTTCCTTTGTGTTTGGGACTGTTGTTTGGATTTGAGAAATGTCTAATTTGCAGAGAAAGCTAAAGCAAAATTCCAGTATTTTCTTTTTCACGCTGGATTGTGGACCTGATGAATGTCAGGTGCAGTTCTCTGATCCCACCTTAAAAAACATGGAGAAAAAAGCCATGGAACTTCTGCCTGTGAAAGGTGGAGCATGTCTGCATATTGGGACAAAGGCTTTTTTATAAACGGAAAGAAGAGTGAGTCCGTATATTGGGAAAAATGTGTGTGTGGGGGGGCTAATGGAGAAGTGGTACAGCAGTTGGTAGTTTCAAGGGCCTACTGTTGGCTACTTCTGGCCATAGACATGGTATTCCTTTTTCATGCCATCTAGGCAGAAAGCATACAAAAGCAGGCTTATGGAAACATTTTTTTGGCCAGGTATTGCAAAAGATGTGACAGGGCCCTGCAAGATGTGTGAGCAGTGCCAAAAGATTAGCAAGGCACAAAGCAAAGCTAATGATACTTTGATGCCTTTGCCTGTTATTAAGGAACCATGTCTGAGGGTAGCCATGATTATTGTGAAGCACATTAGTATCCCAAGCACCACAGGTAAGAGGTAGACCTTGGTGGTTGTGGATTATGCTGACAGGTACCTGCTGTTAGTGTTTTTGTCGTCTATTGTGGTAGAAAAGGTGGCAAATATTCTGTTAGAACTTATGAGCAGAGTAGGTTTTCTCTATGAAATACTGGGGGAGAGAGGGGGCCTGACTTTATATTAGACCTGCTGATTAATTTGTGGATGTGATGAGGTAAAAACAGTTAAAAACTGTCCCCTACCCTCTATAAACAAATTGTGGAGGGCTTTAACTCTATGCTTATGACTATGCTGACAGCATTCAAAGACCAGTTTAATCTGGTACATGCTCTGTCTCCTCTTTGCATACAGGATGGGCCTTAAGTCACTTCAATTTTAAAAAGGCGCAATTTTGATATGACACTTTGAGCAGATAAAGGGAACTATAGCTAGACTTCTAGGGGAAGAAACTGAACAAGATGTTCTTGCTTCTAGCTAGACTTTGAATTATAAAATGACTTGCACA
Organism: Protopterus annectens; assembly: GCF_019279795.1. Lineage (NCBI taxonomy): Eukaryota > Metazoa > Chordata > Ceratodontiformes > Protopteridae > Protopterus > Protopterus annectens. Next base: position 520,949,412 of record NC_056746.1, on the reverse strand, counting down.
TAGTAAATACGTTTATAGAAGGTGTCATACGACAACTGCTGGTGCCCAAGTCTTTCAAAGGTATGTGATTAGCACATCACTATGGTCTAGAGCAACACAAGGAAATGGAAAGAACTAGAACAAGGATCTTAGCAATGCTCTACTGCCCAGGAATAATGAAAGAAATTTAAAACTCATGTGCTGAATATCTCCTGAATGTTAGTAGTGGACCTCAGACCTGGGTTTTAAAAACCCTTTGATTCTAATGCCTATCACAGGGGTGTCATTTTTTGTGTTGCTGTGGACATGCCCGATTCACTGATAAAGTCCAGTGATGGGTCTCAATGTATTTTAGTTATTTTTGGCTACGAACTAAGTACCCTGAAGTTGCTCCACTATGTAAAGTTGATGCTAAATCTATAGCTGGGGAGTGAGTTGTATTATTTCCATATTAAGGATACCCAAAGAAACACTCACCGACCAAAAGACACCATTTATGTTCAGAAAAATGTAACAGCTTTGTGTGTTTAAATTGAACTTTAAAGTCCATACTGAAAAAAAAATAAAGTTATTTAGGAAGATGGCAAAAATGGGGTCAGTAAATACTATACCTCCTGCTTGTCACTAGAGAAAAGCTACAAGCCTTCACAGGGTGCAACCCTTTTCAATTAGTTATTTGGCTAGCACCCTCACAAACTGTTATATATTGCCAGAGAAACATAAGAAGAGAAACCTTAATTTAAAAGTGTTATAGAAAATTATGCCAACTTACAAGATAGCTTGAAAGTGGTGAGTGGTGTTGCTTATAGCACTGGAACACAAGGGAGGAGCCCCAATAACACAACAAGGGGTGTACAGTAGAAACACAAGGACCAGAAAATTTAAAGCTGGAGATAAGCTGCTGCTAATTCCAGCCCCTCAGTGGAAAACAAATGTTTGGCAAAATGGAAGGGTACACTTGAAATAACAGGGGAATTAAACAATGGAAACTACACAGCTGGCAGACTGGTAAGAGAAGACCAGACAAATATAAAACATCAACTTTCTGAAGGATGTATGAACATGTAGGTAGTTTAGTATCAGACAGAGGTAATTCTAGTGAAGGCAATTTACACTTCAGGTAGATGTTGCCTTATCTAAGCCACTGAAACAAGACCTAAAATAATTTCTGTTAAGAAGCAAGGAAGTGTTTTCAGAGCTGCCTGACAGACAAAATCTGAAATCTAGAGTCAGGCAACAGTGAGGTTTAAAGAGTTTTGGTAATACATACACACACACACACACACACACACACACACACACACACACACACACACACACACGTACGCACACACATACATGCACACGCACACACGCACGCACACACACTTGTGTGTAGATATATATATAATATATAATATATATATATATATATATATATATATATATATATATATATATATATCCCACCCTATTACTCCACACTTGACATGCCCTACCCCCGTCCACTACCGCACACGTCACCCATACTTTCCTCCCATCGTCCATCCGTCGGCGCCATGTTGTCATCCGTGTCGGTCGGTCTTCTGCATGTTTCTGATTCTGAGCTCCGACCGTCGATGTCGGTCTTCTGCGCTGTCGACGAAGTCAGGTAGAACCATTTATATATATATAGATAGCTCTCTCTCTCTCTCTCTCTATATATATATATATATATACACACACACACACACACACACACACACACACACACACACACACACACACACACACACACACACTGTATACAGAAAAGACCGGCAGTCTCAATGTCTCCGTTGCCATAGAAAAATAGTCAAACTAATTAAAGATACAGTACATGCAAATGTGATACGCCTTCAAGTTGATAACCCTGGATTAATATATCTGCTCTTCACTCTCCTTCCACTAACTTAACTATAAGTTGCATATATCAGTTTTGACCATTATGGCTTCCTCACTTCTTCAAGCAGTAGGTCTTCCTCCTCTTTTTTGACCTCAGATCTAACAGCCTCCCTTTAGATCATCACTCTCCCTTCATCTGACCTCTCCCTGGCCTTTCTAAACAGCTTTTACCCAACAGCTGTCATGTCCATCCCAGGTTTTATAAATGGCTCATGCTTCTGTGATACCAACAATGACCATCCTCCCCTTCTGTGTCACTGCTTGTAGCACTCTCTTTGGCCAACCTATTTTCCTTCTGTTTCAGTTTCTCTACCCAGCTATCCTCCTGCTTACCTTTGTTGCTTGTCTGTTATGTTCTATGTCCATTTTCTGTCCATGCCTAGTAAGTGAGTATTTATTCCTATCCTCTGCTTCCATGATAACCTCTTCTCACCTTTCGTCTTTCTTTAAAAGTACAATCCTGGACACAGACCTTTCTAGCCCAACTTTAAGCATCATGGTCCTTTATGAGCTAAGATGGAGTCTGTCTCTGACATAAAGATAGTTTTCCTCATAGATTTTCTCCTATTCCACTGTCATCTCAATGCTTTTTACCTTCTTCCATTGCCACAAATAGCCATGCTACTCATCATATCCTTTTTAAGGATATTGGCTCTTACAGGTAATATTACTGGGGATACTGCTTCAGACCTCTTATCCTGACATCTTTCTGTCATTTTCCAGTCTTTCAGCGTTATCACTTCAGCTATCACCTCAGGTGGGTCATTAGTGCCTATATGCCCCATAGCATCTGTCTACCTGTCCTACATGGTGACCTCTTTGGTTATTTCCTCCTATGTCTTAGTAACTCTAGGCCCAAAGTCCTGTGTCCTAGTTTCTAGTCACCAAAAGCCTCTTCTCTATCCTCACTACTTCATCTCTCTTGCCTCATTTCCTGCACCATGTTACTACCCTCTTACCTATAACCTTTCTTACTCCCCCATTGCTCCTTTGCACCTATATTATTCTACTGACTACTATTACTTCCCAACACAATGGCTGCAAACAGTTAATTATGCTGATACACCCACTCAGACTCATGCTGTTCTCCTCAATTATATCCAAACCAAATGCAGCCCTCACAACACGCCAAATACCACTGTGCAGGATAAACACCCCTAAATATGCACGCATGATTCTATACAAATCCATTTCTATAATCACATGATCATACATTGTTCACCCTCCTATCACACCTACCTCTCAACCTCTTAGAACAGTGATGGCGAACCTATGACATGTGTGTCAAAGGTGACACACCATGACGTTTTGAGTAACACACCAGCATTCAACACCCAAGTTACCAAAGAAACTGAATGAACAAAAATACAAGAAATATGTGACCCTGCACTTATTTATTAAAACTCAGCAACAAAAAAGTCATTAATTAATGTTAATCAAATGAAATGCAATGTGTTCCATATTTTTTTTCAGTTCAGTTCAAAATTACTATTAAAAGTAGGGTCATTTTTGGTACACTATTTTAAGCCCAATTATCAGTGCACATATTGCTTTCTCTATTGTAAGTCACTGATTTTTCTTTTACTTTTTAAAATATAGCAACACACGATTGGACTGCATTTTTTGTAATAAATGAATATGTAAAGAATTGTTTATCTTTTGTCAGGGGAAGGGGCAAGACACCAGCAGAGTCAAGATAGGCATTTTCCAAATTTTGGACACGCCAAGCCCAAAATGTTGGCCATCACTGTCTTAGCACAAGAAATCTGGACAAAGTCATAAATAATGGGGGACAAAGCCCTAAAAATAGGGGCACTTTGTAAATATTGCTCTTACACATTTAGAAAGTTGGTGGAATAACAGGTTTTGCATTATGTCTGTCATTATTTTCCTGGCTTCAACACTCAATGATTTGCCAGAAAATCACAAGTTTATGAGCAAACAGACCAAAAATATGAGGTAAAAGTCTGGACATTCTGCAAAAATCTGTACAGTAGAGAGGTACCTACTTCCCACCTAAAAGGAACTATGGAGCTACATATTATGCTGATTGCATTTGCAGGTGATATCCAAACCAGCCCCAGTCCACTTCAGCTCAAGTTAGCAGGCATTAACATATGCAGTGTTAGCAATAAATGGTCTCAGATAGAAATATAGATGCAAGAACATGACTCCACTGACCTTGTAATCACCAAATCTTGGTGAAAAGATTACTCATACATTCTACCTTTAATTACTCAAAACTACACTACTTTTCTGGATAACCACCTTGCCACCTTGTCCTAGAACTGATGGAAGAGTTATTACTTTTGTAAAAAAAATTACTTCATTAGAATCCCACTTTGTGCTGCAAAAGCAACTCCATTACTGACATTTAAATTAATACTCATCCAGTTAAATGTATCACCGTTACAACTGATCGTTGCCTCCATTTATATTTTCCCACCGTTTAATATAAAACTTAAAAAATACTCTAGACAAAATTTCTTCAGTCTCTAAGCATAACAAGTGGATTGCAATGGGTGAAATCAACCTAGACTAGGCCCAGTTAATGCCAAACTCACCACTCTGACATTATGTAAACATTTAACTCACCTAGTTACTGCAAGTACTAGGCTACGTGCTCCCACCAATAAGCTCATACCACTGGATATTGTACTCACAAACATTCTTGAGAAATATCACTCAGTAAATGTCCTTCCCTCAGTGATCACAACCTTGTTGTCTCTACATGACAATTAAAGACAACAAAACTCCTACCTACATGTATATTTGCTACATATATCACAGAAAGTTCTGCATAAGCTGCCTTAACAGAGTTATTGACTGGATCCCAGTGTATTCATCCACTTCTCCCAGTGAAATCTTCTCAACTTTCCTTAACATTCTAACTTCCATGATGAAGATGAAATATATCCAGTTAAAAACCAGGAGGCTTAAAGTACACACATGTCCCTAGTTAACACCACAAATGGCAATACTTCTGAAGAATGGAGATATGCCCAGGAAAGACAGGAAACAAGAATCTACTAATACTGATACACACAATCTATATAAAATGTTAAGAAAACCTGCCAAAGTTAGTACTAAAAAAAGATATATTTGACTACTGTGGAAATCAGCAATGCCATCTATTGGATAACCACAAACTTTTTGGAATTCAGTAAAAATAGTGGCTAACCACAAACTGAAGGGTTAATGCACAATGTCTAACTCACTCCAGCCACATAAGGCTAAATTCAATAGTCAACCCTTCCCAACAAGTACAACCATTACACAGCTACCTGGAATACCTCTACTTTAAAAATATTACTAAGAAAGAAGAACCATCTCAATAAACTTTCCACTAATACTAATACCAGACTCTACTTAATTCACCCAGTTGTCCTTAAAATGGATGCATTTCACTATCACCACATCTGACATGTATCTATAAGCTAACACTAGCTACTGTATCCATCCCAGAAACTAAGGAAATCTCCGTAACCAGAGGTGTAGCTAGAGTGGGGGAAGGGGCCAGTTGCCCCAAGAACACGGTGTTAGGGAGATCCATGGGGAGACTGGCGATACAGAAATGAATGCCAATGCTGCTTTTCCAGTCAGGAGGCAGGCTTGGTGCTTGCCCGCACTTTGTGTATAGCAAGCTATTTTTTACAGTTAATAAAAATAGAAAGAAATACTTTTAAGTCCTGCAGGAGGGCTTTTATTTCAAGGAAGAATGGGCAAGGGTTACTCTTTAAGTAAGGAATAAGTGCTAGGATATGGGAACAGATCTTTTTTGTGCTCCTCAACTTAGAATTGAGGGAAACCTGATCAGGGAATGGCACCGGGCACTAAATGAGACAGCTACGGCTCTGTCCATAACCCCCCCACCAAAAAGACTATCTCCTAAGCTTGCTGAGGATTATTGTCCAATTGTCAATCTAGATCCAATTGTAAAATACTTGAAAAAATAATCTACAGTAAGACCTTGCAATTCCTTACTCAATATGATATTCTCACAGATAGAAAAAAGGATTTTAGACCTAAATACAATACATCGACAACCAGTTTTCCCCTTGCCAATGACATTCTTTCCAACTCTGAGAAGGGTAAACAAACAGAGGCAATGTTCATAGATCTAAAAAGTGAATTTGAATGCACCGACCATAGCATCCTTCTAGATAAACTTATGAAGTGGCAGTTCTCAGCTGATGTCTGTTTATAGTTCAGAAACTGCCTTCTTAGCCGAACCTTTCTCCTCTAACCCAAAAACGTACAACCTCACCTCCTATATGCCATTATGAGCTCATTTGAAGTAAAAATCCGCCCAGAAAATCCAGTTAAGCCAGTAACAGTTAGGAACTATTCAAAGGCAAACTACAACCTATTAAGTGGCAGTCTGTCAAAATTCAAGGCCCTCCAACCCTGAGATCACAGCTACCTATGGAGAATTATTCACAGAGTCTCTTTACAAATGTGAATGGTTGGATCGATGCTGCCATGTCTACCAAAAATAAACCTAAAACAAATACTAAAAACAAACCCTACCTCACCTAAACAGGGTATATAATAAAAGAAGAAAACTCATGACCAAAATCAGGAAAAGCAAGTGCTCTCTTATACAACTAAAGAAGAAGAAATGAATAAGTCTAAATTAGTCCAATAAGGCCAACTAAGAGGTAAGGATAGCCTTACAGGGTAAGGACAATCAGAAGGCTTTCTTCAGCTATGTCCAGAACCTTAGAGGTAACACACAACAGTGTGCTGAACTGGTGCTGAACAGTATCATCTATCCCGATCAGGGTGACATAGCAAACCTACTGGCTTATAATTTAGCTCAGACTTCATTCCCCACTCCCCCCAAACTCCACCAGGTGAAATCCCCATCCAACATACTTCCTCCAACTATCAGTAGGGACTAGGTAGTGGCAACTCTCACTAAAGAACACTGTTACAATACTCGAAAAAAAGAGAACTTCACAGTAGTAGAAACGCTTACTTTATTAAACAAGATAAAAGCTTTCGGGATACACCCTTCCTCAGTTATCAGTAATAGGCTTTAAAATGCATCTCATTTTATACATTTCAATGCATAATAGCACATGACACAGCCAACCAATAAAATAATACATCCAGTTATCAAACAATTAACGTAAAATATATAATAAAACATAAAAATTAAATACATTTATAAATACATATATATAGACAATTTCTTAAATATGTATGTATTTATTATGTTGTTTATATTGCATTTGTTTCTCAACTAAATAAGGTTTTATAGTCACCATATTATTTAGACCAGGAAACTTGTCAGCATCTAATCTAGTTATCCATCTGTACTCAACAATATCCAGTTTATTATTTATATCACCTCTTCTTATATTTCTATGAACAACCTCCAAAACTTTAAATTTAAATATATGTGTAGCACCATATTCATTAACATGTCTAGCTAAAGCATTTTTATCACATTTCTTCTTATATTAGATTTGTGCTATATTATCCAATCTTTTAAATGTCTCAAGCCTTTTCCTGCATAAAAACATGTACATCTTACACATGTACCTAAATAAACAACTAGTGATGTATTACATGTTGCCTGATATCTTATACTATATTTATACTTAGTTGTTGGATGTTGAAATTCTAATAAATTACTGATATTATTGCAACAACTGCAATTATAGCAAGGTAGTTTCTTTTAATAATATTTTCTATTTTTATGGTCATTCTATTATATGTTGTTATATAACACACATTAAATGTTTTATCTTTGCTATGTGGCACAGGTGAATTATCTATCAATGTATCTCTAAAAAAGGGAAAAGCAGTTGTCATTCTGTTATCAAAAGTTTCCTTCATTATTCTAGATAGTAAACGTTTATCATACCCTCTGTTAGTGAAATCATGCATTAATTGTTCCATTTGCTCTATACATTTATCATTATCAGTAGTTAGCCTATGCAAAAATTCAAATATGAATGGTAAGAACAATAGAAAATATATGTAGTATGATATAGTGTTAAATAAACATGCTTTTTTATTTGATGGACAACTATACTTGCAAACTTGTGGAGTGGCCATGGGTATGCCCATGGCTAACACATATGCTAATATAACATTGAATGAGTGGGAAAATGAATTCATATATGGGAATAAATACCAATATAAGGACAGAGTGTTGTTCTATCAACATTTTGTAGATGACTTCTTTCTAATTTGGAAAGGAAGTGAGGAGCATTTGGAAAAATTTGTTGAATATCTAAATAACAGCACCCGTTTTTGAAGTTTACAATGAATTGTTCTAGTAATGAAATATCATATCTGGATGTACAGCTTACCGATGTTTCTGGTGTGCTCAATAATTGTGTATATAATAAGGATATTCAAGTGAACAGATACACACATATTAATAGCAGGCATGCTAGTCATGTTTTTCGTGGAATAGTCAAGGCACAATTCCTACGGATAAGTAGGCTAACTACTGATAATGATAAATGTGTAGAGCAAATGGAACAATTAATGCATGATTTCACTAACAGAGGGTATGATAAACGTTTACTATCTAGAATAATGAAGGAAACTTTTGATAACAGAATGACAAATGCTTTTCCCTTTTTTAGAGATACATTGATAGATAATTCACCTGTGCCACATAGCAAAGATAAAACATTTAATGTGTGTTATATAACAACATATAATAGAATGATCATAAAAATAGAAAATATTATTAAAAGAAACTGGCGGATATTAACTTCTATGCCTGAACTAGTAAATATATTGGGGAACAGGCCATATTTCACATATCGAAATAGCATGAATTTAAGAAGGCAACTTTGTTATAAAGACTTTAAAGTTAATACTATGACACCTTTTAAGGATAAATGTGGAATACTACATTGCTATAATTGCAGTTGTTGCAATAATATTTGTAATTTATTAGAATATGAACATCCAACAACTAAGTATAAATTTAGTATAAGATATCAGGCAACATGTAATACACCACTAGTTGTTTATTTAGGTACATGTATAAGATGTACATGTTTTTATGTAGGGAAATGCTTGAGACATTTAAAAGATCAGATAATAGAGCACACATCTGATATAAGAAGAAATGTGATAAATGCTTTAGCTAGACATGTTAATGAATATGGTGACACACATATATTTAAATTTAAAGTTTTGGAGGTTGTTCATAGGAATATAAGAGGAAGTGATATAAGTAATAAATTGGATATTGCTGAGTATAGATGGATAACTAGATTAGATGCTGAATATGGTGACACACATATTTTTAAATTTAAAGTTTTGGAGGTTGTTCATAGGAATATAAGAGGAGGTGATATAAGTAATAAACTGGATATTGCTGAGTATAGATGGATAACTAGATTAGATGCTGACAAGTTTCCTGGTCTGAATAATATGGTGACTATAAAATCTTATTTAAACAAATGCAATATAAATAACATAATAAATACATATATTTTTTTAAAAAATGTCTATATATATGTATTTATAAATGTATTTAATTTTTATGTTTTATTGTACATTTTACGTTAATTGTTTGGTAATTGGATGTATTATTTTATTGGTTGGCTGTGTCATGTGCTATTATGCATTGATAGGTATAAAATGAGATGTATTTTAAAGCCTATTACTGATAACTGAGGAAAGGTGTATCCTGAAAGCTTTTATCTTGTTTAATAAATTAAGCGTTTCTACTACTGTGAACTTCTCTTTTTTCGAGTATTGTAACAGTGATCCTAGTGGTTTGCTGCAGCTTATTCAGTGAACACTCACTAAAGTCAAGCAAACTGCCTCCATGGGTCCTGACAACATCCCTGTTTGCCTCCTGAACAGTCTAAAACATGACCTATCAGGATCAATTGAGGGACTTTTCAACTACAGCCACGAAACAGGCTACAATTCAAGTGAACAAAGAACTAAAACAGTCATTCCCCTCCACAAGGGCAGACCATCAACTGACCTAGGGAACTACAGACCCATCAGTCTAACCAGCCTACTATGCAAAGCCATGGAACCAGTTTCATGGAAATGATAAACAAGGAAACTGGCAACCTACAGACACTTTGCTTTGTTAAGGGAAGGTTATGCCTACTTAGCCTGGTAGACTTCTTTGAGACGGTCACCAAGGCAATAGATGAGGGTGAAACAGTGCATAAGGTGTATCTTAACCTGGTAGAGGCATTTGATACAATACCCCACTCAGGCACTGTTGACAATGTCTCTGTGCCAGGTGTAAGCCATTACAGAACTTGCTAGATTGCTGGCTGTCTTACATATAGGACCCAAGAAGTCAGGAATGGTGAGACTACCTCCACCAAGAGACCTGTCACCAGTGGAGTATCCAGGGCTCCATACTGGGTCCACACCTGTTTGGCATCAACTTCTTCAAAGTCAAGGCTAATGTTAGAGGTCCGTGGCTCACCAAGTTTGCAGATGACTGTAAATTGTGAGCTATTATAGATTCTCCCAAGACACAAACATTTTGCAAGTGGATTTAACACAGACAAATAACTGGTGCCAAAGCCATGGCCTAAAACTCAATGTCAAAAAATGCATTATAATGCCATTTGGGAAACTGTCAACACAAGTTAATTACTCCATTGATAAAATGGTCCTAAGAGTTGACCTAGTAGTAAGGGATCTGGGAACATATGTAGACAGCAATCTGGCCTTTGACCAACATGTAACTAAGAGAATAAGAAAATTGTTCTATGTTGCTCAACTTATAGATAAGGGTATGGCATCCAGATCCAGGGAAGTTATAGTACTACTGTACTCAGCCCTTATCCGACTTATCAGTGAATACAATGCCTCATTTGGCATGTATCACACCAGACACATGCAACAGATGTTAATGCCCACAAAGGTTTCCCACCAGGAGAATTCAGGGCATGAATACCTTGTCCTACACTGATCACCTAAAGGCTCTGTCTCTGTATTCAGTCTCCTACAAGTTGTTTAAAAGGGATCTTTGACTGGCCTGCAGGGCTTCCTCAGACCCAGCTCGGATGGATCTGTTGCACATGCACAAAACTAACAGCACCAGAAACACTAGATCCAGGGCTTCACTTATGGCATATACAGAATATGCTGAAGAGACAGATATGTATCCCAAAGGATCCTCGCACTATGGTATAGGCTCCTCATCCATGTAAAACAGAGTTCATCCCTGACCCCATTCAAATAAAACCTTGCAATTGGATTGGAAATTTTTAAATTTACTCCTGGTCTGGCCCCTATGTCCCTTATGGACAGAGGGTGTCAGTAAGAAAAGCATCATCTTAACTAACACCTTCAACAAATCCTTAGGTACCTGCCTACTAACTAGCCCCCATGTATGATACTTGGACCCAAATGGTTGGGGGTGTGCTGCTAGGCTTGTAAGGGCCCTAGCAATTGTTAGCCTAGTAACAGCCTATGCTAGGCTTGTAAAGGCCCTAGTGATTGTTAGCCTAGTAACAACCTATGCTAGGCTTGTAAGGGCCCTAGCGATTGTTAGCCTAGTAACAACCTATGCTAGGCTTGTAAGGGCCCTAGCAATTGTTAGCCTAATAACAACCTATGCTAGGCTTGTAAGGGCCCTAGCGATTATTAGCCTAGTAACAACCTATGCTAGGGTTGTAAAGGCCCTAGCAATTGTTAGCCTAATAACAACCTATGCTAGGCTTGTAAGGGCCCTAGCGATTGTTAGCCTAGTAACAACCTATGCTAGGCTTGTAGAGGCCCTAGTGATTGTTAGACTAGTAACAACCTATGAACATATGGGTGTTCTCCTAGCGTCAGTCCTTGCTACTCTCCTATTCTCCATATTCTTCAATAAATTCCCTCCTACTCTTCTCCTACTTTGAACAGTATCTTCCACATAGATGGAAAAATCACTAAATCTTCTTCATCAGAATGTGAAGTCAACAACTTACTACAAGATGACTTTAGATTCCTTTGGAATTAGCTTCAGACCAACAAGCTAACAGTGAACACCAAAAAACAAATCTACTGTGGTACTATTTGATACAAGTAAGAGGCTAGCTTCAGCTCCACCACTGCATATTATGGACCCATGTCATTAATCTCTTTCAGAGAATAAGTACCTGGGAGTAACACTTTATCTAACCCTGTCTTTCTAACCACGTTGAAATTCAATCTCAGAAAGATCTACTCAGACTCAAAGTATCCTATAAAATATTCCACTTACTTACAGTAATAACTATCATCACTCTCTTGAGCAGATTAGAATATGACCTTCCAGTCCCTGCCTTACAATCTATCCATAAACTGGGCATTCTCCATAAAAATTAAAATAAAATACTTAGATTCATGCATTTTAGCTCCATCTATGAACACCACTGTGTGACTATCAGCAAATATAACTGGCTCCCCATTGAAGGGAGGCCATCTTACTCATGGACACACTAACCTACAAACTGTTAAATGACCATTACTAGCTGCCACTTCAAAACTGACTGCAATTAAGGAATTCAGGCTATTCACTTAGGAACATAGACGACAGTCTCCTGTTTAGACCTCCGTACACCCTGTTTATATCTGATGAGGCTTTTGCCAAATTACCTCCAGAATAGTAGAACAGACCTCCACAACAGATCAGATTTATGCCCTACCTTAATACCTTAAGAATTTTGTAAATCCCTCAAACACACACACACACACACACACACACACACACACACACACACACACACACACACACACACACACACACTCTCTCTCTCTCTCTCTCTCTACCCAAGTTTCACAATACCGTTTCTTTCATGTTTTGATAATGATGGTTAAAACACCCTTCTGCAAAATGCATAAAACTGCTGCTATAGTTTAGCTGCACAACCCCGAAGTCCAGTTTTTCCTTTCTTTATCAATGATTTCTTCTCTTGTTTATCTGCATGAGTTTCCTTTGAATCATCCATAGTCATATCCTTCTGCCATGCAACTCTTTGACACTCTTCCTAGAAAATCTCAGACAGTTCCCTTGCAAATAAACCTTCTGCTCTCAATCATTTCTGTCTCCCTCACCTTTATTTCTCTGTATAATTTATCTCGCTTTTCCTTTCTCCGTAACTTTTTTTTAGTTTAAGAGCCTATGTTTTTTTTCTCTTTTGGTATTTTGTAACATAGAAAGATCACAGTAAAGGTTTTATACAATGGAAGGCATATACATGTTACAAGCTGTAGTTGCAAGGGAACCGTCTTGAGATTTTCTAGGAGGAGTGGCAAAGAGCTGCACTGCAGAAGGATATGAGTATCAGGTAGGAAGGTGAAGGGGGTTGAAAGGATGATTGGAAGGAAACATTCACTGTACATATTATTTTGTATCCGAGTTGTTGTACATTGTATATTACCTAGTTTACTTGTCAATAGACCCAAATTGTGCATGAAAAAGGTCCTCAGACCAGCGTGCTTACCCAGTTAACAAATGTAAAAATAAAATAATATCAAAATAAACAAAAGACAAAACCACAAAATTTTAAACAATGGCTAAAACAGTGAATGTAAACACTTATATTTGGAAAAAGGAATAACTATTAAGAGGTTATTTGGGGGGGGAATCATAATTTCAGGAACTCTCTAAATGCCTCTCAGTTTTCATAAGAAATAGCTGATAAACTGTTGTCAAGATTGTATGCATGACACTGCGTTGTGAATATAATATTAAAAGAACACATAACTATTTCACCTTAGTCAGTATAACCACTCTCTCCATCTGGGTTAATTAGTAGGAAAATAATCTTTCATAGATGCATGGCATCACCAAGAAAATATTATTAGCAGAAGATTTAGTAAACATGAGTCATCCTTTTTAATATCATACTATTCAGGGGCATTAATTAATCAAGTTAAGATACATTCTGATCCACTACTATGGTCACTATAGTTGGCATGAAGATATCTGCAGATAAACTGAGCAGGAACAGTATGTTTACAAAAACTAAAGACAACCAAGCTAGGAAAGGCAGAGATATTCTTACTAAAGGTATATTAGGCTCATGTTCAGATATTATCATAGCAAAGCAGTACAGTCAAAACAGTGAAGACCATGGAATGTCGGAATGGTCTGCACTCCCTTAAAACCAACAGAAAAATTTTCCCTTGTGTGTAACAGAATGAAAACTGAACATCAGCCTGAATTGAAACAAGACATTAGTATTTGAAGTCAAAGCCCCTTGACACAACAGAATTAAGGCGCACAAGCTAATATGACACCAAACTGACCCCCTTAGAACTGGTCATGGGGAAGGCAGAATAATAAGAGATAGGCTGTATATTTATATACAGGGGACCACAATGCATACCAAAGATCTGCTCTGAATATAAACTCAGACAAGCCTGGCCAAAATTTGAAGACTATAGATTGTCAAAGCAGCCTGCCAATGGACATCACTTTGCAGTATATAACTACAGTTAACTTCACATATTTTTAATGGTTATTAACAAACTACATCCACAAAAACATTGTTTCTTTTTTTATTTTTCTGAAAAATCAGAATCACGGACATCTTACTTTTTTTTGACAATTATGCAGAATTTTCAGTTCAAATGTACTATTTCATGATTTTAATATTGCAAAAGCAAAAAAAAAAAAGTACATAATACAGATACTGCAGGTGGTGATCCAAGCTCCCACATCATTATGTATGGGGGTAGTACTGTTACATCCTTTGCCACTTGTTGTAATCAACTCTGAACACTTCATTTGTAAGGAAAATAGTCAAGTGCAATTTTTTAGCCTTTCCTTCTTTGGTGATTTCTGATGCAGAAAAAAAAACATGCTCTTAGAAAGGTTTTATTTGGACATATATGTGATTCAAGCAATTTTGTTTGTTTGGGATTAACTGATTTATCAAAGCTGGCAAACAGAAGTTTTGATTGTAAAATACTTCCCATCAGGAAAAACTGAGTAATACATTTAAAAGTCCTCTGGCCAGTTTGCTTCAGCTGCACCCATCCATTAATCAGTCTGCTACGGCTGTACTCATAACTAAAAAAAAAGCTTCTGTCTAAAGAGTATTGTAATTACATTATTTTTAGATACTGCAGCCTTAGCAAAAATCATGTGGAAAAATATTGTCTAAAAGCATTATAACCTCCAACCTTCTTTCCATTCATCCATATATTTTTAAACTGCTTGTCTTGGTGAGGGATATAGTGCTGTAGTAAGCTCAGCAGGGGAGACCAGTCTTCCTAACACCTCACAACAGTCTCAACCCCACTCTGTGATCCCAATGTGTTTCCAGAAAAGACAAAGAAATATAACCTCTCCAACCTGTCTTGGGGCTGTTTCAGGGTCTCCACATGCTTATTGCACTACCCATTGGTGTTGCTCTGAAGGCATTCTCACAGAGTACCCAGGCTACCTCAATCAACTTATCTCAGCATGGGAGGAGCAGTGATTATATTCCAAGATCCTTCCAAACTGCCAAACTCCTCACTCTATCAACGAGGTAAACCTTGCTACATCTGCCTATTGTATCTGCGATCTCAGGCACTGCAGAATTGTATCTAAAACTTATGACTACAGGTGAGGATAGTGATATAGACTGGAAATGACCTTTGCCATGTGATTAAACACTCAGTTTGCCATTTCTGTACCAATGTTCTGGTCATTCTGCCACAGCAACAGCACTCATCCTGTGGTCACTCATCCTGTGGTCACTCTGCCATCTAATCTGTTACTACTGCACTCATGACCTGGTCAGTCTGTCACAGCTACTCATCCTGTGGTCACTCTGCCATCACTACACCCATCCACTGGTAAGTTTGTCAAAGTGGTACCCATCCAGTGGTCAGTCTGCCACTGTTGCACCCATCCTGTGGTCAATTTGCCACAACTGTACTCATCCCCTGGTCAGTATGCCACTGCTACATCTCTTCCCTGGTAAGTCTGCCACAGCTGCACCCATACCATTGTGAATTTGCCACTAGTGCACCCATCCACTAGTCATTTTTTCATTACTGCACCCATCCCCTGTTCAGTCTGTCACTACTGCACCGATACCCTGGTCAGTCAACAACCAATTCACCCATCCCTTGGTCAGTCTGCCATAGGAGTACTAATCTGACTATCAGTTTGCCACAACTGCACCCATTCCTTTATCAATCTGCTACTACTGCACCCATTGCATGGTAAGCCTGCCATGAATGAAGCTATCTTGTGGTCAGTCTGCCACTGCTGCGCCCATTCCCTGGTCAGTTTGTCATTACTGCATTCATGATCTGGTTAGTCTGCCATGTCTGCACTCATCCTGTGGTCAGTCTGCAACCACTGCATACATCCCCTGATCAGTCTGCCACCAGTGCACCCATCCCCTGGTCAATCTGCCACCACTGCATCCATCATCTGGCCAGCCTTCTGATCCCCTCCACTTTTTCTGTTAACAAGACAACAAGATACTTACACTCCTCTTTCTAATGTAGCAGTTCCCCACTCATTACAGAGGGCAAGCTGCTCTTTTCTTGTGAGTAACTATGATCTCTCATTTGGAGGTGTCAGATTTCATCCCAGCTTCTTCACACTCAGTAGTGATCTCCTCAGTGTATGCAGAAGTTTACAGTCACTTGAAACTAATAGGATAACAATAAAGATTCTACTACCATTTCCACAATGTATATATTCTCCAGACTTTTGCTGTATTTTAGCGCCATGCCCCTGAAAAATCATAAACAGAAGGGTGGGTTGGAAGTACTTCTGGAAGAGTATTACTCCCACCTTGAATGTATCTAACTTAGTGCTTTGAAGGTGACTCTTGCTCCTCAAGTGTAAGGGCCAAAGGGCCAAATGATACTCATCAGCTACCAAGAGACCCATACTGTTGTAGCACTTCCCAAAAGACTTTCTGGGACGCATGGTTATGTGCCTTCTCTAAGTCTACAAAATATATAACAATAGCATTAAAAAACTTCTGTGACATCTCCAATATCTGTAGGAGCAAAGACTTGATCCACACGTCTATGACCAAGACAGAATCCACATTGGTTCTTCTGAATCAGGTTCATAGGTATGCACTAGTCTAGCTGCCCTTGGGGGCCATTTTAAGCCTAACCAATTTCTCCTTAGTGAAAATCAAACCATGTGCCTTTTGAATGTGAGGTAAACACTTTAATATGGCCACAGGTCAGAATTAAATCTCATACTTTGTACCTGTGAAGTAAAGACCTTAACCATTATACCAAACTCTCCCAGCCTAGGAATACCCAGCAAAAGAGGCCTAACTTTCTGATAAATGCTCCTTTCCAACACCATGGCATATGCGTTTACAGAAGGGCTGAGTAGTGTGATTTTTCATAAATGGAATGCTCCCTTTTGTCTTCACTTTTTGGAAATGGGGACCACTACCCATGTTTGCAGTCTGAAGGTAATGTGTTAGCCTTCGATGCAACATCAAAAGGGCATGTTAAACATGAACTGCAAACAGAGGGCAACACCTTCAGCATTTCCAATCATAACTTATCTATGCTTGCCTCAGTGTTACAGCAGAATTATTTAGTTGCCACAGTGACATCATCTGCAGAAATGGAACAAATTCCACCATCTCATTCTGGCATTACATCCTCAGAGGAGGGCACACACATTCAAGAGCTCCATAAAAGTGTTCATTCCAGCCCTCAACAATATCTCCAGTCAAAGTAAGACTTTCCCCACATTTGCTGAGAGCAGCCCTAGCAGAAGCTCACCTCACCTTCACGAGATACTGGATAGATTGCATGCTTAAGAATTTCTAGGGGCCATTGTCCATGGCCTCAGCAAACTCCTCCTGCACACACACACACACACACACACACACACACACACACACACACACACACACACACACACACACACACACACACACACACACACACACACACACACACACACCTTTACTTCAATGACCTTTCCTGTCTTGTTGGTACCAATTAGGGAAGTTTGGAGCTGTAAAAAGGGATTTTTATTTTCAGTTTGGCCTCAAACGAGAATAGCAGGCTAAAAAAATGCACACACACGTAAACCCACAAACATGTGCTCGCGTGTGTATGTGTGTGTGTGTGTGTGTGTGTGTGTGTGTGTGTGTGTGTGTGTGTGTATACATACACACATTCATATACATATACACACATATATAATAAAATATTATGTATTATATATATTTTTTCAATTATATAATGGTTCATTTGTAATACACAATTCATCCTGTATTTTACGTTTAGGTCACAGGTTTGGTAATGAGTGGCAAAGCAAACAGTCAGACACTGAGCTCTCTAATCTTATGATGCAGGATATTTCATGCATCCACACAACCGAGATCGTTATATATTCCATTTTCTGTTTGTTGTTGTGATTTATATATTACAGCACTGTTTCCTTAGATTTCAATGGATCACATCGGTTGCCTGAGTTTTAATAGTTCTTGGGTAGTTTGCACATGATTTTATGAAGAGAATTCTAATGTGTGGTTTTCTATTGTAGTTTTTGATTTTTTTTTTCTCCCCCTTAGGACCTTGCATGATGGCTTCCCTACTATCACCATGTTGGTCTATTTTTTCCAATGGAATGGGAGCTGGGTATTGCCAGGCTAGGTTAGAGATTCATTGCTGGGGTTTGAGCACTTTAGATTTGGTATTGGATAGGGAATTAAATTTATGAAGGTGCAGAACACCAAAATACCAATGGTCTTTCATAGCTCAATAAGCTGGGCAAAGGTCACCTTTCAGGAGTCTATATGACATGGAGAATAGGGCTTTTATTCTATATGCTCAGCATACATTACCCAAACCTGGGATTGCCCTGAACAGGAATAACTGTGGTCTTTCAAACTAATCTAGATGTCTAGAAAGGTGCATCCTAAAGGAAACATTAGATTCCAGGATGGGACTAATAAGGCAGGAGTTTAGAAGGACTAGGACTTCTTTGGACCTAGAAGTTTTATGTTTGTATGAGGTAGGGCTTCCACAGCAGAACTGATATATGAAAGTCAAAAGAAAGTTCATTAGCAACATATGTACCAAGGTCTCTCATTATATTATATGTTTTAAGGTGAATGTGGCTTTACCAAAGGTAACTAAACAGCATTTTTTGCATTTAGGCCGAATCCATGACTGACACATCAAGTGTTGATCAGCTCCAGGGTCTATTGAAGAATATGGGTATCCAAAAGGCACTGGATAGCTACAGCCAGTTTATAATTGTCAGCAAATTTGGTTAGCCACAGACCATACCTCTCAACCTCTTAGTGCAAGAAATGTGGACAAAGTCAAAAAATTGGTGGGGGGGTGAGACAAAGGCCCAAAAATAGGGACAGGCTTAAAAATGCTCTTATAAGCTTAGAAAGTTACTAGAATAACAGGATATGAATCCTGAAACTCAAATGTATGTCATTGTTTAGTGACTTTAATCCTCAGTGATTTGCCAGAAAACCACAAATTTTATGAGGAACATATCAAAAATATGAGGCAAAAATCTGGACATTCTGTAAAAATCTGAACAGTTGATAGGCATGTTCCAGACCCTCAAAATTTGGATTAACATTAGAGAAGCGGATGCCAAGGAGGAGAGTGCTGTAAATCTGATGCATTTAGGAGTATTTTAGTAGATGTGATGACACACTGAGCATGTAAGTAAACTATTGATGATTCCCAGTGGGTTTAGATGAACCACTGATAATGTGCCAAAAGCGCGATAAACAAAAAGTGTTGGCACAGTGTACAAAAAAGCAGGAAGCTCTAAAACTTACTATTAGACCTGTAAATCACTGTCACCCCTGCACCCCCCTGTATGGGATAAAAAAGTAGCTTTTATAGAATACTGATGTTTAGATGTATTTTGCAGAACATTTTAAGTAATTGCTCTGGTATGAGTTGTTTTTTGGTAGTTTGGAATTGCAGATATGGTAGGCTGTGTTGTATTTCTATATATGATCTCACTGTTGCTTTGAACAGTAGTAGTAATGCAGCAGTTGAAATGGGAAACCTTTTAAGTTTGTATTCTATATGCATTCTATATGGACACGCGCACACACGCACAAACGGGCACACACACACACACACACACACACACACACACACACGCACAAACACCACGCACACACACGCACACACGCACAAATTCACATATGCAAACACACACTAACCCATCTTCATTATAATTTGTTTTACTCTAAAATTCCAAAACAGCCTGACTGGCCCTAACATACGTACATGATTTCATTTTGCAGACTTTCCTTATTTATCCCACAGTGCGTTTTATTTTCTCACATTATGACATGGTATGCATGGCATCAACACCACAATTTCAAGTGCCTTATCTGACATTTACTGCAGTAGCAGTGCTGTGTGTCCTGGCTTCATAGATTATATCGTCCATGAAGACCGTGTTGGTATTTCTTTTTATTTTTTAATTTGTTTTAAATGTAATTGGCTAAAATATCTATCACGTCTTTAAACCTTTTCACTTAAAGAATGTGGACTGCACATTTTATGTTATGAATTCTGAATGTAATTTGTAGCAAACTCTCTCACTCTCTTCCCACAGCGTATTACTAAGATATGACCTTGCCTTATTCCCATGGCTGACTTGCTTAATCATCAGTGACTAACAGCTGCACATTCACAAGCCTAGTCTGGCAGGCTTCCATCAATTTTTCAGCTTCTAGTCTAGATTAATGACCCTCATAACTCATGCAGGTTGAGACAAATTCCTACACCAAATAATGCAAGCATCAGTTGCAAAAAAACATACTGGCATATTGCCTGTTTACTGCAGACTGTGGCATAGAATGGATGAATTAAGGAGTAATTAGTGTTTTCTTAGTGATCAGCTAAGTACAGCTCTTGTAGCATGGAAAAACTATTTAGTGAGCTGCAGCTGGTGAGAAGATAGAGTTATCTTTTAAGAGCTAACATACATTTTGCTTATGAAATTATTAATAGAAGAAGGGATTCTAAATTGAGTTGCAGCCTTTCTTAGTCACTGAGTGGTGAATTACCAAACTAATGTAGGGCAGGGAGGTACAGCCATATTTATTTTTGTAATGTGGCATACTCATACATTCATCCTGGATATGTCATGGTGTGTTTGAGTGGGGTGGGGATGTTGTCATAAACAGCAGAAGTAAAAACTGAACTGCAAAGCTAAGTTAAAATGTACAACACTGACACCAATAACAAAACTACTGGACATTATTGTTGCTAAACATTCTGACATGATGGATAATCGGGGCTTTTATTACGGTATGTGAGAGGATGTTGCTCTCCTTTTTGTCATTAAATCAAACATTAAGTAACATCAGTAACAGTACAACTGCGGCTATATGGGAATCAGCTTCTAGTATGATTTGGTATGGCTTGCAAGGTGAGTAGGTAGGGGGTAGTTAAGGTTTAATGCCAAACTGCAGGACTATACCTTCTGGTTGTGGATCTTTTGGGATGGTCTGTGGGATAGGTAGAGCACCCCTGTGTTGAAGATGAGCAGTAAAAATCTGAGTTTTAATAACTGAAAGCAAATTCATGTTGTGCAGTATGAGAGGGATGTGAAAGCCCAAGAGAATGTTGGGATGAAGACCCATTGGGTGGGTGGGGGGGGGGGGTGTTACTCGATGGAGTCACAGGTGGTGTTCTATTATACAAGATAGTGGTGAGAATCCACCTGGAATGCTTTTTGCTTTGAATTACATATCTGGTCAGGGACATTAATATTTTTGGAAAAGTTCAGTGGAAAATTAAGAGATGGTAAAGGGAAGATGGGAGATGGCATATGAGGAAAGGCTCAGAGCACAGAGAATGTATTTAATAGGACAGGAACAGGCAAGTGTATAATATGGAAACATTTAATTATCAGGAGATATGCAGTTGGGCCAGAACTGAATAGGAAGGGTAGGGGCAAGTGGTAGCATGGGTGACCACTAGGCTGGGGATTTAAAACCATCATCAAGAAACACTACTTAACAGAGAGGGTGGTGGGCAGTACAATGCATTACTTGAAAGGGCTGTAGATCAACAGAGGAGTTTAATTGTAGCTGGGAAAGATGTTAAAAGGGTGGTGATGGGGCAGTTACCCAAGGCTGGCTGAAAACTTAGATTTGATGTTAACAGTTGCACCTGTCTTTATCTAAATAATGGCAACAAATTTTGTTAAGTGGGTTAGGTGTTTATTGGCAAAACTCATTTGTAGAGGTATCCTGTGAAAATCGCTGAAGTAATTGCATAAAAATATAATTAAATACAATTTAAAAACTGGTGACATGCAATTGTAAGACAAGAAAAAAAAAACAAATACTTAGCTTGTACAACAAAGTTTGCTGTGTGGGATAATAACAATGCAAAACATACTTTGCAATGCTGAGAGTAACACTATACAATGACAGACTTGAATAAAGTCATTTTAGTAATTGTACAGTTGGTAAAGACAATATTAGTATAAGACAAATTAAATACATTAAAAAGTTACACAATATTGGTAGTAGAGATACAGATATTGGTGTTCCTATGAAAAACCTGCAGCAGGTGGCATTGTGGGAAGATAGGTGCGAGGACTTAATTTAACAACTGCAGGGTCATACATGTTAGAGTGGGGAACCACGGAAGATATGCAATCTAGGTGTGGTGACTTACAAAAATGGCACTGGCATGCTCCTTCTTCTAACTGAACTTGGGAATATGTGGTTGAAATTGTACTGTATGAGCTGTGGAGCTCATTTTCAAAGACCAAGGATTTGATTCAGAATGGTTACCATGAGTTGTAAACCTGGTGAAATCATTGTGGTAACCATTTCCAGTTCAGAAACAGCCCCACCTCAGTGTTCTACCACAAAGTGCTACATCATCATGGTGGGCTGTCTCTGCAGCTTGTTGCAAATATAAATAAGGCATTCTGGGGGAGCACTGCAGTCTATGTTAATTAGCCATGTGCTCTTCACCCTGGAAATGTCTATGGTAAGGCATTTATACACCCAACTGTGTAAGTTATCTTGGCTGGACATGTTGATAAACATGATCAAAAACTTGCATTCACTCAATCGTGTTAGCAATGTCAGAAAGTTTAGTAGACAGGTAGGGGTGGTAGTGGGATGTTTGTGTGTCTGTTTATGTGTATGTGTATGGCTAGATGTGTGAATGTATGCTGAAGTATGAGCATTCTCAGGGTGTGTGTGTATTTGTGTATATGTGAGACTGTATCTCTGACTGGGTTATCACAGTAGGGAGTAAATTAGAGAATAGGTAGGGTGTGTGTGTGTGTGTGTGTGTGTGTGTGTGTGTGTGTGTGTGTGTGTGCGGGGAGAGGAGGTTGTCACACCTCAACACTTCCCAAGACTAACAGCCAAATCCTGTAATATTGAGGGTGTGGAATACTAGACACTAGTGATTCTATTCATATCATGCTCTAAAGGCACTTAAAAAGACTCAAACCATGTACCATCAGTAGCGACACCCCCCTTATCTAAGGGTTAGTCCTGTGCTTCACCACTAGACACCAGAGATATGTCTAACACATTTAATCTACATGTTTGAAAATAAAAATAAAGTAAAAGGGGGAAAATTTCACAGAGAGAAGGAGACTTAACACTCCATGTTAACTGAGTAGTTAGTGTAGTGGGGTAATTTTTACTTAATAAGAAGTATTAAACTCTAATGCCTGGTATACTTCACTGATTGCAAAGGTCCATGAGTAACATTGTTGAAATTTCTTTTTAGGTGTTTTTAGAGCAATACGTTTTGAGGAATAGTGCACGAATAAGAGGAAACAGTAGTGCTGTTATGTAAAATCAGGGGCAGATGGGTGGAATGGGTGTGTGTCCACACAAGGGAAGACTTTGGGATAAAGTTGGGAGGAAAACTAAACAACACTAGGAACATTTTTAAACTATTACTTGGATTTAATTAAAAAGTTGATAGAGCAACAGGTCCGGCATCCCGATGCACATTATGAGTGACTCCCCAACACTGGACCAGTAATCAAGGAGTCTCATTCCTTACCACTGGCACCAGTGGGGATGTACACTGGGAGGATGACAAGGTACATGCACAGTATTTCCAGATGCAGCTCACTCCATCAAGTGCAGTTTCCCTTAAGAGCACACAGAGACCACAGTCAGTCTGGGGCTGGTTTCTCCCTCTTTCGCCAGCTCCCCAATAAGACTCCCCACTGGCATAGCTATAGAATTGAGTCCTTAGCCAGGGTTCCTAGCCAAGTCCTCCAACATTCTCTCTGTCCAGCCAGTGCTTCATGTCCCTGCCCAAGTTGCTGACACACACACTCTTGGAGATTTGTTTTACACACACACACACCTGGGAAATGCTGGCACAGGTTTACTAGCTATGCCCCCGTCTGCCCAGACAATAAGGTAGTTATTACTGCCACCAGAACCCCTTATCAGCTACTTTAAGCCCCTTAATAAAGGGTGTCTAATCTTACTGTGTAATGTTACTATTAATACAAATGGTGGCTTGACCAAGAGCAAGGCTATTAGGAGTGGCTCCCAGTGTCACCAAATAAGTATGCAAGTACTCTTAAAACTTAAATAGCTCTACAAAGATCAGCCACAATGAAAGTTTAAATATACTTAATAATAGATAATAAAAGAACAAGAAAATAGTATATATATATATATATATATATATATATATATATATATATATATATATACAGTGACATCACAGTTCAAAATCACAGGTGTTAATTTAAAACACTCTAATAAACAATTTTAACAGCATTGTAGTTTAAGAAGTCAGTGTCAGACAATTTAGAAATAGCAGTTACAGCTTTATCATGGAGGAAGGGGGGCAGAAACTGTACCCAGAGCCCTTTGTCAACATTATACTGTTTACATACCCTTTCAAACATATGAATGAAACCATCAAAATTATCAGCATCTGTAAATTGTGGAAGAAATGTACTGACCTTTGTTGCTTCTGGGGTTTGGTTACTTCCTTCCCCATTACCTCCATGACCCTGGTGAATAGTCAGCATATACTGTTTATGTTGCCTCTGCCTCTCATTTTCCTCAGCTTCCAGATGTCTCAGTCTCTCTGCTGAATCTATTTCCATTTGTTTCTGTTTCTCCTTTTCTTCAGCCTCCAAATGCCACAGTCTCTCTGCTGATTCTATTTCCAAATGTTTGGCCTCCACTTTAAGTCTCTTTAACTCCAGACAGATTTTTAAGTCCTCTGAGGCAAAGCTGAACTGTCCATTTTCTGAGAGTGATACATCCCAAAGGCCAGTCTGGTTGTCCTCCTGGTTGCTGGTCTGTGATGTAGCTGTGACTAAGGCTGCAATCATTTCTGCTTTAGCCAGGTTGGCACGCACAAATCTTTTGTCTTGGCACATCTTAGCCAACTGGCTCCTTGTCAGCTTGCCATACTCATATGCTGATAGCCTTGCCTGCTCTCCCTGACTAACTAAGCTAACAAAAAAAAAAACTTGTGATATGGAACTCTGAATGTTCACTGTGTGGCTGCTTCAGAGTACAAACACCTTCCTTAGTAACCACTGTTTACAGGCTACAGGAATTCAATATCCACAACACTGAATCCCAATATGTGGATATCCCACCACTGCCAACCAATAACTGTGATGCCCCTCCACTGGACCAGTAATCAAGGAGCCTCAATCCTCCCCACCGGCACCAGTGGGGGACGTACACTAGGAAGATGATAAGGCCATGCACAGTATTTCTAGATGCAGCTCACTCCATCAAGTGCAATTTCCCTTAATAGCACACATAGACCACACACAGTCCGGGGCTGGTTTCTCCCTCTTTCGCAAGATCCCCAATAAGACTCCCCACTGGCACAGCTATAGAGTTGAGTCCTTAGCTAGGGTTCCAAGCCGAGTCCTCCAACACTCTCTCTGTCCAACCAGTGCTTCATGTCCCTGCCCAAGTTGCTGACACACACACTCTTGAAGATTTGTTTTACACACACACACACACACACACACACACACACACACACACACACACACACACACACACACACACACACACACACACACACACACACACACACACACACACACACACACACACACACACACACACACACACACACACTTGGGAAAGGTTTACTAGCTATGCCCCCTTCTGCCCAGACTATAAGGTAGTTATCACTACCACCAGAACCCCTTATCAGCTACTTTAAGGCCTTTAACAAAGGGTGTCCAATCTTACTGTATAATGTTAGTATTAATACAAATGGTAGTTTGACCAAGAGCAAGGCTATTAGGAGTGGCCTACAGTGTCACCAAATAAATATGCAAGTACTCTCAGAACTTAAATAACTTTACAAAGATCAGCCACAATGGACGTATTAAATATATTTAATAATAAATAATAAAAGAGCAAGAAAATACTCAGTATATATTTACAGTGATATCAGTGTTCAAAATCACAGGAAATATTGAAAACAACATTGCAGGACAGTCTCAAATAAATAAATAAAAACATCTAGATTAAGCTTTGCTATATTCCTGACTGTATCTAAGAGAATTATACTGTTCCCTAGACTTGCTTACTCAGTGCAAAGCAAATGTGTAGTGAATGGCTCTTGTCTAGTTCTTGGTGTCAGGTCAAAGACAGAATATAGAATGATGTCTCTCACTAAGAGACTTCCCAAGTTAATATCCCAAATATTACTGCTGGGATAACTTGCAGAATGACATCATTGCTTGTCATCTGACTCCTAGTTCCCAGGCTCAAAACAACCACTGATGGCAGCTGGTAGCATTTAGCATCAACCAGTAAAAATACATAGACAAGGGCTTTTCCTTAGATCTATGGCAAAGATTGGAAGTCATAAAACAATAAAACACTTCCAAGACAATGCAGGAAGCTCCCTAGTATAGACATAATCTCTGTTGCTGCATTAAAAGTGAAAGGTAACATCTTTTTATGGCCTGGCCAGAAAGTAATTTAATTTCAGTTATTTTTCTGAAGTTAACCTCCTGTATTCCAGTTTCCACTATTAAAATATACATTTAAACAGTTACAAGAGTGCATGTACATTTCTTTTCCACTAGGGAACACTGTGGATCCATTTTTAAGTTCAGTACTTTATATAATATGTTTACAATGCATATGTCTGTATAAACCTAGTTTGATATATACATGAAATATATTTCTAATACATTTGTAACATAAGCATCTTACATGAAGCATGTTGAGTTTCACAAATGACACATAACCACTTACAAAATTCCAGACAGCTGTGCTGGCAGTATCTCCCTTCATCACAATGAGCACTAAGAAGAATGAAACCCTAATATCTGGCATTATTGGTTTACTGTAATCATCTGTGATTTACACGAGGCAAGGAAAACATAAAAGTATATATCAGAGAAGTTTTGTCAGCTCAGGGACGGGCAACAGGTGTGTGTGTGTGTGTGTGTGTGTGTGTGTGTGTGTGTGTGTGTGTGTGTGTGTGTGTGTGTGTGTGTGTGTGTGTATGTGTGTGTGTATTCATTGTTTGAATATATGTTTATGTGTGGCAGAGTGAATGGGGTGTATGTGCCAACACAATGAATAGGCCAACAGTGTTGATTACTCCAGGAATGTGCTGATTTGTGCTTTCAGTAGTTGAGTGATTCAGAGACATGCACATTTGCTGATAATAAGGTCTTTCCTTATTGAGACTAACAAGTGTCTGAATCACATTTTTCTACATCAGAGAAACAACCCCTTCTGGCCATAGCTCTCACTTTCAGGATTGGGGTTCTTTCTGAATCTCTGGGCTAGTGTTGCAAAGTACATCACAATAACCTGCAACATACATAAATGGTAGACAGTTTTCAGCAGTCAGTAATTCACATGTCTCGGGGTATCTCGTTTCTTTATTACAGAGGCACCATGCAGTGTCAGAGGGCAGCCACCATATAGAACACTATCCCTAAATGTCCTGTGTGAGACTTGTCATGGTTTTATAATAAAGTATGTAATCTGAGTTACATTTTTACAATTTCTGTTACGTCATACGCCTCACAAAACGAAAATGAAAAGCTGTAGAACTTTAGGAAGTGCTCTGGTTCTGTCAAGCTGAAAGCATTTTGTCTATATATCTCAAAATAACACAAAAGCTTTTACTATTCATTTTCTGTCTTTGGCGATAAACAGATTAAGGCTAGAGTCAATTAATGATTAAAACTTAACTAGTCTTTAATGACACTGTACCTTTTATGAGCATAAAAGGTTCATCTGAAGGTAATTTTCAGCTCTAAAGCACTGGTGACTCAGATTTATTAAGTGAGCTTTGGAGCTGAAGGAACCAGCTGGTGAGAATGGAAAGAGTAAACTCTAGCCTGCTGTCTCATATCGGGGGGGGGGGGGTATACTACTATTCTGCATGTGTCCTTGAAGGGGGAGTAGATATACTGCTGTTCTGTACCACCTTCTTGTGGTGGCCAGGGTAAATGTATTGACAGAACTGTTAAACACACTGAACGCAAGTGGTTTCTGGGGGGCTAGGAAGACTGTCATAATGCACACTTGCTAGTTACACATAAATGTCATCATGAGGTGCCAGAAAGGCAGATCATGGGTTATTTTTTTTATTTTTTAATTTAATTTTTTAATTTGTTTTAACTGTGTTTTGTTTTTTTTTTCACTACAACTATATGTATAACTCAGATTATAAGATTCTGTCTTATTGCTGAAGTTTTGTATATAATTACCATGGGGCTTTTCTTATCGGGTCTCCACTGAAAATGGGCCTCTGGTTCAGTTGGCCTAACCCGGTTAACAAATGTCAAATAAATAATTTATCTCTCTGTCTGATATTTCCCTGTTCCTTTCACCTCCCAAGTAATTACTGACTCATATCAGGTGATATGTAAAGACAGGGTCAGGGGATGACAGGCCAGTGAGCTGTACAATAAATGTTACTGCATACTGAAGAAAAATACTTGTAGATAAATTATTAAAAAAATGAGTGAGAACCATACCTCTCAATTGTAAAGATTTTTGCAGAATGTCAAGATTTTTGCCTCATATTTTTGGTCCATTTTTTTCATAAAATTGTGTTTTTCTGGCAAATTAGTGACAAATCATTAAAGACTGAGGTTAGAAACTAATGACAGACATTTGAATTTCAGACTTCATACCCTTCACACAATTCATGCTTATGCAAATCCTGTTATTCTATCAAATTTCTAAGTTTATGAGATCAATATTTTAAAAGAAATGTAGCTATTTTTGGGCCTTTGTCCCACTTTTATTTATGGCTTTGTCCAGATTTCTTGCTCTAAGAGGTTGAGGTATGGTGAGAACCAGTTCTGCTTCTTGGCAAAAAGGATGTTTTGAAGAGTATGTTGGCCACACCTGAATGTGGCTTCTGAAGGGCCAACTGTTTTATAATGAATGAAGAAAAAAAGGCATAGAGCAGTTTATCTTTCCAGATGACTACAAAGGCACCCTGTGCTAGGCTGCCCTTCTGATACTGAACAGAGAATGACATGGTAACTTTCTTTTCTCCAGAGATGCTGAGATCTCATCTGTGGTGTTTTGCAGTGTTGAAATAGTAATTACAAAGCAGTGCTTTGCAGTTCCCACTTGTACATTTGAAATGGGTGGTGAATGAAAATAAGCCTCTACTCCATTCAGATTATATTTCCCCAAATGAGAACTACACTTATGAAAATGCCCTTTTCTGTGTCCAGGATTATATTCTCATGGCCTTTAGGCTTATGGAAAAAATGCTTGCTTCCTTGCTTGTTCAGATTCCTCACTGCTATATCACCTGACCGAATCATATGGTGACAAGACAGGCATTGTGATGGAATATGGAATCCTACAGCTGATTCTCACACACCCAGTAAAGAGCACATGTATTAGAATAAAACAACCTCACAGCAAGAGGTTCTCCCGTTTGATTCTCAGCTGGAGCACCTTCTATGTGGAGTCTGCATGTCCTTCCCATGGTCGAGTGGCATTCAAATGACACACGTGAATGGGCGTGCCTTGTTGAAGGTTGGGTGTCGGGCTGGCACCTCGGCACCATAAAAAAATCTACTGCCAATCATTAGCGGACCGGAGTTCTGCTGTGGCAACCCCTAACTGGGAAAAGCTGAAAGAAGTACTTAATTTAAGAGATTAACACAAGAAGCTGTTTCAGCACGTTAAGAAGCAGGCACTATGAATAACAAGGAAAGAAGCAAACACATCAGTTAAAAAAGAACAAAACATACATTCTGTTAGTATGCTTTTCAGAATCTGTATCAAACTAAACATTTCAGTCTAACACATTCCTTTTGAATTAATCCTTTGCCATTTTAGATGGTGAACCATCTTTGGTTTGCAGCGGCAGAAACAGACTAACAACAGATTGTAGTTTCTACCCTTATCTTATGCAGTTAACCGAACAGTTAATGCTATTTTGAAAACTCTGAAAGCAAAACTGTTCCTTTTCTAGGGCTTCATCTTGCATCAGCGATGGTCTAGACTTTGAGAATAGAATAGCTCTGAGCATGTCAAAAGCAGAAAGAAATAATCTTATACTTTACATACTGGTTCAATGTATCTCATAGGTTCATAGGTGAGTACTAGGCTAGCTGCCCTTGCGGGCCATTTTAAGCCTGTCCAGTTTCTATTTTTCTGCTAGAAATAACCTTCCCCATTTGGTTATAGATTGGCCTTACCCATCGCATGGTCATTAATTATATATTACCCCTAATGAGAATAACTAGGATCATGCCATAGATAACTTGAGAGGACTCATGCATGGGATAAAGCATTTAGGAGCCGCTTCTGGGGTAAATTTTCTGTTACCCATCCATAGATCTAAGTTGCACTTGAATATGGACAGTGATGAACTTTGTTTCATGTGGATGGGGAGTCTGTTCCACAGCAGTGGTATCTTCTGCAAGATATACCTGTCCCTCCAAACCACTCTGTCTATGTTGCAGAAGAGGTTTAGATCCTTAGACTGATAATTTCTGATGCCATTTGACTTGTAGATGTGAAATAAATCCATGAGTAATAGGTTGGAGGAGGCCTTTTATGCCAGACACAGGTCATCTGTTAGCAGTCTGTAGGATATCTTATCTCATGGAGAATATTTATGAACTATTATTTCACACATTTTTCTTCCCATGAATAAAGCTAAACTATTTTGGTGCCATCAAAATTGTTAAGATTTACTCAGAGTACTGTATCGAAGATTTTCTTTTACTTGGTGATTCAGCTATTTCCTTTCCTAGATAAGCTACTGCAAATGCTGCTGGGAACCACATTTGCTGTTGGATTGCCACATTGTTCCTTTACAGCATGATGCTTCAGTATAGCAGTTTGCTGTTGTACCCACTGTCACCTCTGTAGCCATAATAGACAATTATTGTCTTTGGCCACAGTGAGCTTCTAGCAGAATAGTTAAGGTTAAAGCTTCTTCATGGCTAAACCACTCCTAAATATGCTTTCTCCAGCACAGCATAAACACCTCCCAAGGAAGAAGTCACCTGTTAAGGTGAACCACTGTCTGTGCCCCTAATTGTGACATTTCCTAGCTCAGAAATGCTTCCAGAGCATGGCTTAAGGCACTGATGTGTACAACAAACTTCTTATAACACATTGCAATGTCACAAAAATACAGATCCATTCAAAGCATTTTTGAACTGTAGAACTGCTTGATCACCAGTGTCCATCTGCACTTCCTTAGGGTCAGTAAGTACACTAGAGTGGAAATGGTGCTGTAGTCAGGTACATGCTTCTAATACCTTCCACTTGTTAGAAATGCCCTTGCTTTTTACTGCAAAAGTAGGCAATGTTATAACAGCCTCCATTAACTAAGTATGTGGAAGAGGCTGATCTGTTTTGTCCCTGAGTTGTTCTAAAGCTTCATCTCTTCTCAGCATAGGGAAGCATCCAATCATCCAGTTATGTGAGGTCATTTTGTTTCCTATTGTCCATACAGAATCAAACACTGCCATCCTTCTTAAGAGGCGAACACTACAAGGGATATGCAAGTAAATTAGATTCTTGGATTACTCCAAGCTTCAGAATTTCCTGTATCTATTTTCATATATTGTCCTTAACTTGTTCAAACATTTTGTATGACACCTGCCTTATTGGCTTCTTATTAACAGAACTGGCATGGCACTGCATTAGATGTGTTCCTCTTGGCTTACCAGGGATCTTAACAATTCCTATATTACTGATGTTACAGTTCTACGTCATCAATAGAGGAGTATGGTTTAGACTTAAGTAGGACATCTACTGAGGGCTGTCCTATGCTTCCTCCTTGTCCTGCTCTGAGGTATTATGTATATTGTATGCGCCTTTCGGCTTTTCCTGGTTAGGGGTCGCCACAGTGGAACTCCGGTCCGCTAATGATTGGCAGTTGATTTTTACGCGCCGAGTTGCCAGCCCTGACGCACAACCTTCAATGAAGGTATGCCCATTCACACATATCTCCACTCAGAAGACGTTCTAGCTGAGAATCGAACCAGACAGCGTCTTACTGTGAGGCGACAATGCTACCGCAGCACCACCAACGCGGATGCTCTGAGGTATTATGTATACAATGGAGTAGTATGACTGATAAGCAATGCCTGGCCAATCAAAACTGAACTGATCAAGACCAGTTTATTGACAGCTTAATTCACTGACCACTGTGCTATTGTTATTCACCCAACAAGCAGATCTGTCAATAGTACAACAAGTAATTTCATGTATTAAGTATTTTATAGGAAAGTTACATCCTAGGCATCTTTAATGAGTATCAGATTAATGTGAGAGTTATTACTTAGTTCCAGCTTGCTTATTTTGAGACTGTGAGATTTTGAATTTGTATTGTGTCATAATACCCTAAAAAAGAAAATAAATGCTTCTTGTGTTATGATAGTTAGAGAACCAATCCATGATTCATAGCCCAGACATTTAAACGTGAAAGCAGCATGTTATAAATACTATCTCTTATTGTTCAATGACTGCATTTTTCAAAGGAAATTGCTGCATATTGAAAAGCTCATTTTCTCTGACCTGTGATGACCTCAGAGTTGGTGATATGCTTTGGGGAGGGTGGAGGGTGAGGAAGAAGAAGCCCATCATGGTGGGGTATAACAACTTTGATGTCCATACTAAATCTATGCATGTGTCTGTGTACAAATGCAAGTGTTTATCTGCTTTTCATTTAGCGGTAACTCTTTCTTTAGGTAACATATGCACCAACACTTTATTGTCAGTCATTGCTGATAATAATCACCCTCTTGTTGTTGCTGAGTCATCAGTGAATCGACTGTCAGTCAATAAAATTTGGTAGAATATTTGTATGTTCATAATAAGAACCAGAGCATGTCTCCAACAATAAAGTTTAAGTAAGTCAACATGGTACATTTTACACTTGTTTTTCCTAACTGTATCATTCATTCTTTTAAGTAGTAAAAGGTTCCTCCAAAGTCGCTTGCAGTTCATTGTGCTGGAGAGGAATGAATACTATCTTCTCCTTTCCAGTAGTGTACATCTCAGCTTTTACCTTCCAGCTGTGCCATAGCTTACACTGACCCTGGCAAAGTGCTCTAGTTTCAGATTGATTAGGTACTTTTTAACTTTCAGTTAGGTCATACTCCACCAGCTGATGACTACTCTTCATATCAGAATGCTGGGGACCAAGGCAAAATCTCCAAGACATAGCAACTGTCATTTTAGGAACATAAGATATTTCAAGTCCACTGCATTTGTCAATTCCCTTAAACTTACTAACTGGTTCTGATGACATAATCTGGACCTGTCTCAGCCATCAGTTTCTTAAACTCAAATTTTCTTTGTGTTATTAATAGAAAAGCATTTTAACGTGGACAGCTTAGCACATAACATGCATCCAGTTACACTTGAAATCTGAGCACTTATATGACAACATGAAAGTGCAAGGTGGTTATTTATTCCATTTTGTCTTTAAGTCACACCTGACTTCTATATTGGCCCCATGAAAAGTCATCATCTTCCACAGAGTTTATCTGACCCCTATAGTGATCCAATGAAAAGCTATCACCACTGACACAGTTTCTATGGCTATTATGGAGGCCGCAAAATTTATCTGATTCTGATAGTGATCTCACAAACAGCCATCGACATCCACAGAGCTACTCTGACTCCTATAATGATGCATGAACAGCCATCACCATCTACAGAATTAACGAGGCAAGAAGGAAATATAAATAGATTGGCAGGTCTTTCTTCTGTGTCACACACTTGTATATACACACACACACACACACACACACACACACACACACACACACACACACACACACACACATACACACACACACACCGATGCATGAACAAGCACGAGCGCAGGCACACACACATCCACTGACAATTTAGAGCTTGCAATTCATGTACTGCATGTCTTTTGTATGTGAGGGAAGACCAGAGTACCCATGGAAAACCCACATGAACAGAAGAAGGATTTGTAGACTCTGCAGAGAAAGCATCTCAGTTGAGATCCAAACTGGACAGCCTCTTGCTATGAGGCAACAGTGCTATTCACTGCAACATGGTTGCACCTACGTGATGGTTGTACTATAATATAAATCACCTGACTCCCAAGTTTATTAAAGAGATTCAAACAACAATATAAAATGCAGACTGTTGCAAAGCAAGGAATACTTTGTACACCACCTGCATCTGACTGCATTATTGAAGTGTTTTGCCACAGTACTATCCTTTGCTCAACACTGGTAGTCACACCAGCAAAATCTTCACCCTAAAGGCAGTTCTCTAGAGGTTGCCAGGCAGTTTTGTAAACAACTCCAACTAAAGATAACACCAGAATCTCATAATGTAGCCTCACCATTCTTCGTCTTATTTTTCCCTCGTCTCTACTACCTTGGGTTGGAAACTTTAAAAAAATGAAAACATAATACTATTTTTTCCTGAGGAAAAATTGTGGTTATTTCACTTTTCTGGGGCTGGCAAAGTGTTTTAAAGTACTTTTGACTGTATTTTTCTGTGAAAAAAATTGACTTTTAAAGACTTGTAGTTTTTAACAGTATTTGCTGCTTTTCTTCAACAGGAGCACTATGGAAGTATTGTGTCAAAATGCTATGCCCATCCCTGGGGAAGCTGTTGCTGCCAATAGTAATGTGGTTGGTCTCAGTTTTCCTGTCATAAAGAAATAGAAAACTAAGCTCATGCCTACTCCTTCTCCTCCTCATATTTCCTTAGACAGAAGTAGTTTACTGGGTCAGGCTCAGAGTTTAATTCAGGCTATTGATATAAAGTAGCTTCTGGTAAAAGAAGGAAGTATACCTCTTTTCCTGAAAAGAGTCATGATTCTGAATCTGAACAGGAAGACGAGGGGACAGATACAGGGTTTTCTCCTTAGATTTCTGATTCAGACTCAGAGGAGAGCTCAGTTGCTGATTCTCCCATCGGGGGGGGGGGGTTCTTTCTCTGAGACTGTTGCTAGAATGTGCCAGTGTTTTCAGTGGGAGAACACTGAGGTTTCTCATTCTCTCAGAAAATACTATGAATTGTTACAGAAGAAATTTCCAGACCTTACACCCATTCCTCCAGTTCTGTGTGCTTTAGAAGATGTGGGTGTGTTACTGCCTGCAGTTGTCCTGATAGTCATCCAGCTGCCCCTAAAAAGATAGATAGGATGTATAAAGTTCCTTAGTCTTTTAAGTTTTTATACACTATTCCCAAACCCGACTCAGCAGTTATAGCTTTAGCTGATCCCATTGTTGCAAAACACTTAGTTAATTCCAATCCTACTCTTTCTGATGAGGACAGAAAATTATTAATAATTATGGAAAAAAGTGCATACTTCTGCAACTTTCATTTTCAGAACTTTGAATTGTCAGGCTCAAATGTTAACATTTGTTTTAATTGTGAAGGTATGAGGAATGTTGCATCTACTGTTTCTTCTTGTGAGGAAAAAATATGCTTTAAATAATTTGTTCTTCTGTTGCACAGGTGAGTACTCATTGATTACAGTATGTGTGTATATGCCTCTGCCGATACTTCTTCCAGGCATATGGCTACTGGTAGTGTTTTGAGGAGATTTGCATGGCTGCATTCTCAGTACTTCTCAGATGATATTATAAATGAGGTTTTAAATTTCCCTTTTCATAGAGATTTACTTTTTGGTCCCTCAGCTCCAGAGGTGATCAACAAGTGTGATGACAAGGTTAAGCTGATCCAGGGAATCTCTAAGATGTTTCGGCCCTCCTTTTCCAAATTTTCTAAAGGATTCTCTAACTTTTCATCCAGTTTTGGCAAAAAGCAGACTAAACAGTCTTAACAAAATACAGGTAAACAGATGTTTAAGAAGAAATGTCAAGGGAGTTCCAAAAAGAAACCTCAAACCTCCCAAAATCAAAGATAGTCCAACAACTCTGAATGACTATACAAGAGACCTTATAATCCCTCCCACCCTGGTCTTTTTCATCCGGAAAGTCTGAATATCCATTTTTTCCTTTGTCAATAGATAGTTTCAGACAAATGGGTTCTGAAGCTCATTCATTAAGGTTACAGATGTCAGTGGGAGGAAATTCCTCTTTTCCAGGAAGTCATTCCTCATCCTCCAGATCAGACTCATTTGTTTCCCCTGATTCTTCATCACATGCTGTCCCAAGGACTAATAGGACCAGTTCCTCCCTCGCAGGTGGGGAAGGGTTTTATTCAAGGATATTCTCAGTGACAAGGAAAGAAATTTCTTGGAGGCCATTTCCGGATCCTTCTTTCTTTCCTAAATCTGTTTGAGATGGTACCCAAATTCAAATGACGTCACTTCACAACCTGCTACCTCTTCTTCCTCTTTCAAGTTTTGTAGTAATACTAGACTTAAAAGAAGCTTATTATCACATCCATATTCATCCGGACTTCAAACATTTCTTAAGGTTTTAAGTGTTTGGATCACATTATCAGTTCTCTTCCTTACCCTTTGGACTATCCACTACACCAAGAGTGTTAACAAAGTGTCTAGCTCCAGTTATAGCTAATTTCAGGCTACAGCGTATCCACATTTTTCCATGTTTAGATGACTTGCTTATCTTTGCAAAGTCTTTTTCAAAGTGTCAGGAATCTCTCTGTTGAGTGAGAGATTTCTTACACAAGTTGGGATTCCAAGAGATCATTCAAAAATTTTCTTGACTCCTTCACAGAGGATTGTGTTCCTGGGGTGTCAGCTAGACAACTCAGTTCAAAGAGCTTTTTTTTCCACAGAAAAAAATAGATCTATATATAGATCTGTTTCTAAGGTTTTCCACTAAAACTTCAGTCACTGCAAGAGAATACTTTAGGATTTTGGGTCTCATGGCTTCTATGATTCTCATGATACTCCTGGCAAGACTCTACATGAGAAAGATACAGTGCTATCTGAAGTCTCTTTGGTCCTAGCACCAACACCATTTGTATTTTCAAATCTCAGTGCTGAGGTTTGTCAGAAGAGAAATCATTTGGTGGAGACAACAGATATCCTTAAATCCATGTCTCCCCCTCTCTCTCCCTGTTCTTGTTCTCCCTGTGACCTGTCAGTCACCAAATACACCTTGGACTTTGCTTTGGAGCAGTTTTAGGAGAGATAAGAGTGCAGGGTGTGGGGCACCAAGGACAGACGCAATCACATAAATATCAAACAGATGCTTGCCCTGATCAAGACACTCAACTCCCTGAATCATTTTTGGTTCCCAGAACCTCTTCAAGTTGTCAGAGACAATACCACAGTCATGTAGTACATCAACAAATGGGGGTGAACCAGGTCCCAGACTAGCCGTGTTAGCTTGGGATATAGCTTCACAGCATAGTCTCATTCTACAGGCATCCTACATTCTTTCAGAGCAAAACTGTGTAGCAGATAAGCTTAGTAATTCCAGGACAGACCCTCATGAATGGAAACTAGATTGTGGGTTTTCTAATATTTGATCCGTCTGTAGGGAATTCCTCAAGTAGACTTCTCTGCCTCCTCTCTGAACAATCAACTGGAAAAATTCTGTTCTAGAACTCCATGCAAGAAGGTCTGGAAGACTGATAGCTTTTCTTTTCCTGTGACAGGATGTTCCTATATCCTTTTCCACCCTTTCCACTAATATCCATGATACTTCTGAAGATTCAGAAGGAATCCTCTAAGATCATTGTGAGGAACTAACTCATGCAAGAACAGGTGTTTGATACACCCTGATTTCAAGCAACTTCAATTGGCTACCTGGATGATAGGCTCTTAATTCCTTTTAGGTACCTGTTTACTGAGAAGGTGTAGAAGGTACTAATGGAGAGAAGAACGTCTTCTATTGGAAGTCATATATTATCAAATGGAAATGTTTTTTAGTTGGTGCCAGCAACATAACCAGCACCCATTCAAGGCTAGTTGTTCTCTGGTTTTACAATATTTCTGTGAGTTACCATCCTATGACCTTTCTTATATCTCTATCAAGGTTTATTTATCAGCCATTTCAAAACGTCTACTCTTGGATCCTCCTTTTTCAATGCAACCTCATGTCAAAATGTTTTTGAAAGTGGTTTTGCACAAAAGACATCCAAGTAAAGTTGTGGCCCCTCCTCGGGATCTTAACTTTGTGCTACAGAAGCTAACACTTTCTCCATTTGAACCAACTAACCTGGCTAACTTCAGGTTCTTAACATGGAAAACAGTTTTACTAATTGCTCTGACCTCTTCAAGAAGAGTATCTGAGTTGTAAGCTCTTATGCTGAGTTACCCTCTTTCATTTTCAACAGGGACAGAGTTTCTTTGAGAACTAGTCCTTTTCTGCCTAAAGTGGTATCCCAGTTTACTTTAAGCCAAATATCCATCTCCAAGCAAAAATTCGAAAGCGATGACCAAGGCAGGATGAGAATAACTCCAATTTATTACACCAACAATTTAAGATAGACACGATAAAATACACATGAATGAACGCATTCACATTATCAGCGTTTTCGTCCAAAGGGACTTCATCAGATGAAATGCCATACTATGTTAAACAGGTCCTTTTGTATAAAAAACACATTATGTAGCATCCAATCATTATTCATTCCCATTATGAACCTACAAATCAACATTCTAGCTACTGCATAATTTAGTATTTCATCACTTCCTTTCCATTTAAAATCATTATTTAATAGTCATTGTGTCAAAAGTCCTTTAAAAATATATACATATATATAAATAAATAAGCTCCATTATATAAAATTCACTGTATTGAAATGTTGACATATTGCAAAGAAGATTCTAAAACCATTTTGTAAAAACCATTTTTTTAAAAAAGACTTTGTTAAAAACTTCTATTTACAAGTTCTGTACGTGTGTGTAAAACAATGTTTTCTAAATAGAGTAAGGGTGACACCTACTATCCAAATCAGGTAATGCATATTCCTTCACAACTTGGCTGATCTAATTTTCAAAAGGGGCAAAATAGAAATATATTCGTTTAGCCCAGGCTTTTTATTCGCCTCCAAAGCCACTTGCCACCATAATTCTTTATAGGCTATATTTTCCTCCCAAGGGCCACCTCTTATATTCCTTTTTATTTGGTCTAATACAAAGAACAAAAATTTGGCTCCTACACATGTCCTAGTATGTCTGTATAATGCGTTTGTATCTTTTCCTTTTTTGACATCATACATATGTTCGTAAACACGCCTCTTTAGAGTCCTTTCTGTCTTCCCTATGTAGAATGACTCACATTCCATACAAATAGCCAGATACACAAGTCCTATAGAGTCACAATTGTAATAGTCCTTACTTTTTATGTTCCTTCTCCTACTGGTCAAGAAAACATTGTCACTATTAATAATATGCTCACATTGCTTGCATTTCCCACATTTAAACGTTCCAACCTTAGCTCTAATTCCTATTTGATTTCCCCTGTTACTATAATTATTGTTTTCCAAAATTCCTTTTATATTTGTTGGGTTTTTAAATACCACTTTTGGTGTAACTTGGGGTAATCCATCCAAGTCAGTGAGGGCCATAAATCTTTCCCATTCTCTCTGGAACACGAATTTGATATTTTGATTCAATAAATTGTATTCTATAATCAGTGATTTTTGAAAATTTCCAACTTTGTCTTCTTCTATTTTATTACTGTCACTGTTTTTACCAAAGATGGGTTGAAACCTTCCTTTTCTTCCCTCTTCCACTTCGGATCTAATATTTCTAATAAATACTAGGGGATATTCTCTTTCAAGGAACATTCCTTCTAACAAGTCGCATTCAGCTTTAAATTTTTCTTCATTGTTGGTCATCCTGGACCCCCTCACAAATTGCCCCTTTACAATATTTTTCTTACAATATATTGGGTGAGCACTTTTATAATGCAAAAAGGAATTTACGTATGTGGGTTTTCTATATACACACGTTTCAAAACTCTTATCTTTTTTTGTAATTTCAACATCCAAGTATTGAATATTGGTTTCAGAGTAATTATAGGTAAATTTTAAAAAATCTGTAGTCCTACCTATGTATTCAATAAATTCATCCAATACTTTCTTCCCCCCTGTCCAAAAAATTAAAATGTCATCAAGAAACCTCTTGTATAAAGTCCAGCACTTAACATAGGGGGACTTCAAAATATATTGTTCCTCCCAATTTGCAAGTACTAGGTTAGCAAAGGTAGGTGCACAGGCTGCCCCCATTGATACACCTTGTAGTTGTTGAAAAAATTCTCCATTAAAGGTTAAATAGTTATTTTTCAACACTAAATCCATTAACCCTGTGCACACTACCTTTTCTTCAAGAGTTAAAGTACTGTCTCCAAAAACCTCTTCTTCAAACATTCTTATACCAGCCTCATAAGGAATGGATCCAAATAGGTCTACAATATCAATAGAAACAAAGATCAGCTCATCATCAAACAGGTTACTATTCAACCCTCTCAGTAGATCCCAAGAGTCCTTTAGAATAGCTCCTTTCTGTAACCATATATGTTTAGCCTTTTGGTCGACGTATTTGGCTAGTGAATTCGTTTTGGACCCACCCGCTGAGACAATAGGCCTCAGGGGGGGATCCAAACTATTTTTATGAATCTTTGGTATACCAAAGATGGCCGGTATAGTTGGTTTTTCAATTTTCAAAAAGGCAAAAGTTTTCATAGTAAAAAGATTTTCATTAAACATATCCTCCAAAATGTTGTCAATACGTAGATATGCTGTATTAATTTCTGTAATAGAAACTTCCCTATACTTGATCTCATTTCTTATTGTGTCGTTCATCTTTCCTTCATACAGGATAACGTCCATTACAACTATCCCCCCACCTTTATCGGGTTTCATTACCCTTACATTTTTATTCATTTTTAGTTCCTTTAATTTCCCATATTCATGTGGGTTAAGGTTGTAATGAGCTGTATTTTGTTTAACTCTTTTTTCATGCTTCCTGATTTCTTTTTCCATTATAGCTTCAAAGTTCTTCAACTGATTATGAACTGGGGGGTTGAAAGTAGATTTCTTAACTAACTGATTTTTATTATGAATACTATTCCCTGTTACCAAATTACTGTTAGAATTTATCCCTTCTTTATGGTATAACAGTTCTAGATTCATTTTTCTTAAAAAAAGTTTCATATCTATCAATGTCTGGGTAGAATTACCTTGGGTAAGTGGAATAAATTTAAAACCTTTCTCCAATAATTTAAAATGCTGTATATCTAACACCAAATTACTAAAATTATAAATGGTAAACCCTTCAAGGGTATTTTTGTTATCATTCACTTCTATTACAGGTGCATTTTCTTTCGGGTGGGGGTCCACTAGTAAAGTGGTCTCCCCCTCCCCCTTCTCCCCCCTCGTTTCTGAAAATTTCCATCTCCCCATTTTCTTTGCTGAACTTAAAAATTAGGGAGAAAGGATACTCCATATCTTGGATGTCCACAGAAAGCTCAGGTATTATCTTGACAGAACTAAATCTTTCAGATCTTTGGATCAATTGTTCATTTCTTGTGAAGGTAAGAAGAAGAATGGACAACCTGTGTCAAGAGAATATTTCCAAATGTTTGTTTAACGCTATTAACGTTTGTTATAGCTATCATAAAAAAACTATTACAGACATGGTCAAGGCCCTTGTGACCAGGGATAGTCGATGGCTTTTTAGAAAGGGTTGGATTCTAGAAGTATTCTAGAAGTCGCAACTTGGTCCTCTGTACATACTTTAACAAAGCCCTATAAGAATGATTTCGTCTCTACGGTCAGGTCAGACTTTGCTAGGCCCGTTCTCCAGAGGCTCTTGGATTATTCTTGTTCACCTCCCCAGTGTAGTAAGACAGAGTAATCTACTCATAGGCTACTATAGCAGTTCTCAATCTAACGAACTAGTGCAGTTGTGTAAGTAAACCTACCATAACAGTAGATAATCAAAAGATAATTGCTTCAGGAGCCAGTCCCTGCCTCCATCCACTCCTCTTGTTTTTTGGTGTGTTTTTTTATGCCAGGGTGTGGACAATAATTTTATTGTTATTCCTAGCACTGTCCTTTCAGGGACGAGCCTCCCTCTTTCTGTTGTCAGAAAAGCTCTGAAGGGCTTAACATCCAACATGTCTTTTAGTCAGCTCAACTCAAGCTGCCTGCCAGTTTGGGTGCATGGAAGGTGCCCCGAAATTTTGGAATCTTGCTGTTATATCCTTGGCTGGATATAACACATAAAGCTAAGGCAACTGCAGCAGTGATCATTCAAACATCTAATGTTATAGTAAGTTTCCTTACACAGCTGCAATTTCTTTTGAAAAAAAAATTTCTAAAAAGAA
Organism: Protopterus annectens; assembly: GCF_019279795.1. Taxonomy (NCBI): domain Eukaryota; kingdom Metazoa; phylum Chordata; order Ceratodontiformes; family Protopteridae; genus Protopterus; species Protopterus annectens. Next base: position 520,906,874 of record NC_056746.1, on the reverse strand, counting down.
GTTGCTATTTGCATCAGAAACACTCCAAATTGAATCTGACAACATTTGTAAGCACATCAGACCAGCATAACATACTGCAAGCTTTTTATTCACAATGTGATTCATGAATTTCTGTTATCATTTGTCATTCGCTTATTAGGCAGTATTTTCTACCAGTCTTGAACATCAAAGCTTGTATGGTACTAATCTTTTCATAAATTAAAGGGATAAGTTTATTTGTTTATTCACATCAGATTTGTATTTTGGATGACCTTTCACAACTGCATATTGAATTATATCTATCGCTGGAACAATATATGTCACTGATGGAATGCTTTAAACTTATTTTCAGCTTCAGAAAACAGGGGAATTAGGCAGTTTGATCCTCATTATAAAATTATTGTCATCCTGGCAGATAAAAATATTTTGTTTACCTGTTATATGTATATTTCTCCTGAGTTATACTTCACAACTATGTCATACTCATATAGCATCAAAATTATTCCTTGCAGCTTTGGTGAGGATGTGTAAACACACAGACTACTTATGTAAAGGCTCTTGTTCTGTTTCATCCAATACTATGTACCCCATAAATACAGCCAGAGAACTTTTCATAACCATATACTCTGACAATACTTTTTTATACCTGAACATACCTTTTCTAATACTCTTTAAGGCTATTGAGCCATAAGTAACTGATCTACTTTCTTGTAGAATTGCTCTACCTATTCCATTCTGATTGGCATTAGCTTTAATATGTCTGACTTCTTCACATTGAGATATGTCATCTTAGCTGCTTAATTTACTGACTATTTTAGCATTTCAAACTAATTTTCTAGCTCTGTATTCCAGTACCATTGCTTCATATTTGGGACACATTTTAGAAAATATTGCTTCATTCCAAGAAATCTCATGAGACTAATTGCCCGCAGCAGGAAAGGGCTGTACTATTTTTTAAAGGCCAATACTGCATTAAAGAGGGACTGGTATTGACCAATCATGCCCCCAACACTTTGCACCTGGGGCAGTTGCCCCTTTTGCTCCACTCTAGCTATGCTACTGATCAACTCTGAGGTTGCACAACATTGGAGAAAAGTAAGGTCTCCACTATCAGTGAAAGTGCTTTTTGCAAAACCTTTTCCATTTTACTAAAAAAAATAAAATAAAATTTGCTAGAATCTCCTTGTGTTCTGACTGACTGTGCTTCTCAAACAATTTGGGAACATAGAGCTAATAAATATAGTTGTTGGCACTTTTTAACTGTTTAGAGTTGAATAAAGCAATAATTGAATTTAGTTCAGAATACAGTTTGAATAAATTGCATTTATTTAAACTGTATTTGCTTTAATATTGCTATACACTCAAGTGTGCTAGCTTACACTGCACGTGAACTGTTTTAGTGATTTTTATCTGCTTTTCTGTAAAAAAAAATTTTTAAAAATCTAAGCTTGTTTCCTGCCTTTCCTCTAATTAGTCTAGTCCAGATATAGATTTGGTGTATCCAGGACTGTTTGTAAGATTCTGAGCCCCCCCCAAGCCTTTCTGTGGTAGAGGGATGCCTTCTAGCTTGTCAGTGGGAGTGGTAAGTACTAGGTAACCTATCTACCACACAAGGAGTGGTTTCTGGCCCAGAAATTGTAGTTTATTTGCCGTTTGGGCAGTTTTTCCATCACTTTCAATGTTCAGGTTTAAAAGCCCACATTTGCGCTTGTTTCCCACCTTTCCTGTAACTAGTCTAGTCCAGATACAGATTTGCTGTATCCAGAACTGTTTGTAAGCTTCTGAGCCCCCAAGCCTTTCTGTGTTGGAGGGAAGACTTCTAACTTGTCAGTGTGAATGGTAAGCACTAGGTAGCCTATCTGCCACAAGAGGAATGGTTTCTGGCCCAGATATTGTAGTTTTTGACTGTTTGGGCAGTTTTTTCCATCTCTTTCAACTTTCTGGTTTAAAAGCCTGCATTTGCTTTGATTTCCCATCTTTCCTATAACTAATCTAGTTCAGATACAGATTTGTTGTATCCAGGACTGTTTGTAAGCTTCTGAGCCCTCCAAGCCTTTTTGTGTTGGGGGGAAGCCTGCTAGTTTAACAGTCGGAGTGGTAAGCACTAGGTAGACTAGCTACCAGTAGAGGAGTGGTTTCTGGCCTAGAAATTGTAGTTTATTGGCCATTTGGGCAGTTTTTCCATCTCTTTCAACTTTCAGGTTTAAAAGCCCACATTTGCGCTTATTTCCTGCCTTTCCTGTAACTAGTCTAGTCTAGATACAGATTTGCTGTATCCAGGACTGCTTGTAAGCTTCTGAGCCCCTCAAGCCTTTCTGTGTTAAAGGGAAGCCTTCTAGCTTGTCAGTGTGAGTGGTAAGCACTAGGTAGCCTGTCTACCACAATAGAAATGGTTTCTGGCCGAGAAATTGTAGTTTACTGGCCGTTTGGGCAGTTTTTCCATCTCTTAAAACTTTCTGGTTTAAACGCCCATGTTTGCACTTGTTTCCCACCTTTCCTGTTATTAGTCTTGTCCAGATAGAGATTTGCTGTATCCAGGACTATATGTAAGCTTCTGAGCCCCACAAGCCTTTCTGTGTTGGAAGGAAGCCTTCTAGCTTATCAGTGGGGGTGGTAAGTACTAGGTAGCCAATCTACCACACGAGGAGTGGTTTCTGGCTCAGAAATTGTACTTTATTGGCTGTTTGGACAGTTTTTCCATCTCCTTCAACTTTCTGGTTTAAAAGCCCACATTTGCACTTGTTTCCCACCTTTCCTGTAACTAGTCTAGTCCAGATACAGATTTTCTGTATCTACGACTGTTTGTAAGCTTCTGAGCAGTGCCAAAAGTCTGCTCTTCAATTTTTCACTTAGATCTGCTAGTTCTCTCCTCTCCTGCACTTTTACTAGCTTATTAGTTTAGCACTTTACCAGACGTCTTGTAGCAATTATTGTAGCACACAAAACTACTACCAGCACTAAATGTTCTACAAGGAGACAGCTCCAGTACTTATTATTAATGCCTACACCTCCAGGCATGTCTAAAGGTTAGTTACCTGTGCTTTCTCCTATTAACCTGGTGAACTTGGGCATCCTGAGGCAATGTAGCAACTGCCTCATGTACACTGACAACCCTCTCCTCTTACCTCCCAACACTCAGACTTGTGAGAGATGCACTTATATATCAAAATTGGAAGCTGTGCTCTCTCCACCCAAGACCAAAATAGCTGGCCAAGGGGAGAAGGTCAACACTTGCACCACACCACATGGAACACATAGCCCTCCAGAACACACACCAGCACTACCTTCACATAAAAACACAAACCATACACCCACCTTTGCAGAGGCTCTCAATAAAAATCTACCCAAACAGCAGAGACCTCCAAGGCAGAAACACACTTGACCACCACAGCACAACACTAATCATGAGACACATAACTCTCCTAAACAGTGTGCCAATCAACTAAAGCTTCTAAGGCAAAAAAAGCATGCCCAACACGTTAGTCATACTGACTCAATAGTGAGGCATACTGATATCCCACTCACTAGGTTGAATAAGGAGAAAGTAACAGTCAGCTGCCGGTCACATGCCAGGATCTGCCACATAATGCATGCACTCAGGCCCCTCAACAACAGGTACAAATATGACTCTGTTATTGTACATGTGGGTGTGAATGACCTGAGACGTACCTCCCTGGACTACATGAAAAGAGACATGGAGGAGCTCTCGGATTATGTATCCCAGGTGGGTATGACCCTAGCCCTGAGCAACATCCTACCATCACCCAGAATGATACCACAGTACAAGCAGAAAATGATTGATTTCAATAACTGGCTAATTTCTGATGTCATTCTAAGGGGATCCAGTATCTGTCTGCCTGGAATGACATGATTGACAGACCTCTATGCTTTGCCAGAGATGGCCTGCATCTGTCACCCATGGCTTCTGGATACTGGCCAAGGCTCTTGCCACCCCTATAGTGCCTTTTTTAGGCGCTGTTCCAAAGACCAAATTACCACCGTAACAGCTACAAACAAATGCAATCTGAGGGTCATGCTGCTCAATGCTAGAAGTATAAATCTCAAAATGCACTCACTCAAAGCACTCATTAAAATGGAGAATATTGACATTTGTGCTGTAACAGAGACTTTGTTCAAGGCAGCAGAAAGCACCCCATGCACTACCAGGCTATAACTCATTCCACACCTTTCGGCCCCAAAACTTGGACCGAAGCTCCAAAGGCGGAGGTGTTTCCATATTCATAAAGGATGCGCACACCTTCCGACTGATAGCCCAACATAATGCATCAGAGATACTTCAGGTGCAGCTAACACTGGGTAAGACAGCGATTCAGGTTGTAGCCTGCTATAGGTCCCCAACCATATCCCAAGACTTACACTCCACATTCCTAAACACCCTGGAGAATATTAGGGTCCAACCTAACACTCTCATACTGGCTGACTTCAACTACCCCTCCATTAACTGGGAAAACTACTCACGTACCAATACACTTGTCCAACGTTTCCTGGCATTCATTAATTCCAATGCCCTGGACCAGCTTGTTCTTACCACCATTAGAGGTAGCAACATCCTTGACCTGGTCATTACTAACATGGGCGACCATTTCTCTACACCAATAGTCAACTCCTCCCTGGTTAGATCCGACCACAAACTAATCACCTTGGAAATCTACCCCCCCCCAAGGTAACTACCATGAAAAACTTCTCCAAAGCTAACTTTGGGCTCCTAAAAACAGAGGTGGCTAACTTCACGGCACCCATGCAAATGGAGAATAGTTGCATGACAACCAAATCATACACCAATGCACTGTACGAACACGTACACAAATGCATGGATCTCGCCATACCCAATAGAACCAAGACACTCTCCTCCAAAAAAAGGAAGCCAATCTGGTGGTCCCCTGCCATAAACAAACTCTACAACAGAAGGAGGAAACTGATGCGGAATAAGGTGAATTCCCAAGACTGTAAAAACTCCCTTATCAGCCTCAACAAAAAGTTGAGATCCCTCATCAAATCCTCTAAAGCTAGCTATGAAAATAGAATTGCAGCAGATAGTAAAGACAACCACAAGGCCTTCTATAGTTATATAAAAAATCTCCATGACAATATCCAGATTTGCTCTGCACAATGGCACCTTCTATACTGAGCCAACAAATATTGCCAATATACTGGATGACAGATGCAGTGCCAGCTTTACCCCTCTCTCCCCCACCAAAGGACCAATCACAATACCAGTAGATTGCCAGACACCCAGTATTACTGCTGCACAGGTTAAAGTAGCACTGCCCAAGGCCAAGAATATAGCTTCTATAGGACTTGACATTATCCCTGGCTGTGTTTTACATGAACTACAGAGTGAACTGGCAGTTCACCTGTGTGCCCTGTTCAATCACAGCCTCACCTCAGACTTTGTCCCTACCGAATGGCGCACTGCTACAGTCTTCCCTCTCCACAAAGGAGGAGCGACTACAGACCCTGGGAACTATTGTCCCATTAGCCTGACGAGTCTGATATGCAAAGCTATGGCACGCATCATCATGGACCTAATAAACAAGGCTATAGGGAATCTCCAAACTCTGGATCTCACACAGTTTGGTTTTGTGAAGGGTAGATTATGCCTGCTCAACCTGGTCAACTTCTTTGAGTCAGTCACCAGAGCTGTGGATGAAGGCAAGGTGGTTCATACAGCCTACCTTGACCTGGCCAAGGCCTTTGATATCATTCCCCATTCAGGAATCATAGAAAATCTCACTAAGCTAGTCATCAACCCGTATATCACTAGGTGTGTTGCAAACTGGCTCACAAATAGAACCCTCAGTGTGAAAGTAGCTGACTCCAAGTCAGACTGCTGACCAGTCATGAGTGGAGTCCCACAGGGTTTGGTCCTGGGACCTCTTCTGTTTGATATCTACTTCTTTGAAGTCCAGGCCAACACGAAGGGACTCTGGCTGACAAAGTTCGCAGACGATTGCAAGTTGGGAGCTATTATTAACTCCCCAATATATGTTGACATCCTACAGAAAGGCCTCACTGAGACAAACAACTGGTGTCAGAACCATGGCATTAAGCTCAATGCCAAAAAAATGTGTCATCATCCCCTTTGGGAAAAATCCGGTTCCCATGAATTACCACATCGATGGTAGTCCACTGTACACAGAAGGCGGTATAAGAGATCTGGGAACACAAGTTGACAGCAAACTCTCTTTTGACCACCACATTGCCACTGTGGTCAGAAAGTCCTTCTATGTGGCACCTCTCATTACTAAAGGTTTTGTATCCATAAAGAAAGAGGCCATTGTCTCCCTCTACTCTTCCCTCATTAGGCTAATCAGCGAGTACAATGCCCCATTTGGCATGTACCTCACTAGACACCTACAACAACTGGAGAAGCCACAAAAGTACCTCACAAAGAGAATCCTAGGCCTTAAACACTTGTCCTATATGGACAGACTCAAAAAACTCCAACTATTTTTTGTCTCATATCACCTACTTAGATGAGATCTCTGCTTGACTTACAAAGCCATGTCTGATACAGCTATGTTAGAAATGCTACATCTAAAGAAATCCCAATCCCTCCACACCACACACTCCAGAGACCTCAACCTCATTACCACAATCAACAGAACAAGCTGGAGGGACAGGTTCATAACCCAGAGACTGCCCATGCTATGGAACAGACTTCCCATACATGTCAAACAGAGCACCTCACTGGCCTCTTCAAGAGAAATATTGATGAGTGGATGGGAAATAGAAAATTCACCCCAGGGATCACTCTGGCTGTACTCGACAGAGGCACTGGGAACTAAGGTCAGGTGGCACGATACCATGGTAATCCAATGGGCTAGACTTGTAAAGGCTCCAGGGTCATTAGCCTAGTACACACCTATGAACCTATGAACCTATGACCTGCACTCACTGAAATTTCCATCGGCACAGTGTAACACTCTTCATACAGACTTGTGCAGATACTCAGACACACACACACACACACACACACACACACACACACACACACACACACACACACACACACACACACACACACACACACACACACACACACACACACACACACACACACACACTACACTATACTGTTTGCCTGAATCTGCATGAATTCTCCCACTGAAATGCATAGAAGAAGGCAAAATTGCTGAGTAAACTTACATATTTGTTCACTGCTCTGATCTTCCATAGTACAAGACGTCAATTAATCATCATATTTCTCAATATCCTTTACAGAACAGTTACATGCACGTTGGTGTAATTTAAATAAATCGCATTCCGGGACTATCACATTTACATGTGGCTGTGAACACCCTTGTGGTTGAGTGGAGCAAGGCTGTTCTACTGAGCAGTGAGGGGTCTTTAAATCTATTAAAGAATGGTTGACCCATACATCCAGCAGGATGTTAATGTACAGGTAATGGCAGTTAAAAAAAAACAAGTCTGCTGCTTCATGGCAGTATATTAAGCTGCCATGGAACTCTGACTGTAACCGAGATAATGGCGCTTTTGCTGTTTAGGGATTGTAAAGATTAAAAAAAAAAAGGGAAAAGAAAAGAAAACTGTGTGTGAGTGTATGCAGCATCTGTGAAAGTAAGAGAGCAATCAAGGCATTATTTTACACTCGCTAAGCAGCGGTTTTGCTGTTTAGTGAGTGTAAAATTAAAACAAATGGATAATAAAAAAGTGTGAGTATATGTGTGTGTGTGTGTGTGTGTGTGTGTGTGTGTGTGTGTGTGTGTGTGTGTGTGTGTGTGTGTGTGTATGACAGTACTTATGTTTCTGTGTGTGTGTGTGTGTGTGTGTGTGTGTGTGTGTGTGTGTGTGAGACTGTATGGGTGCTTGCGTGCATGAAAGCAGAAGTGTGTGCGTGTGTGTGTGTCTGTTTGCGTGAGTATGTGCATTTGTATGTGTGACACAGAGAGATCAATCGATTACTGAATGCAATTATTTTAAAAGGTATGCACACCTCTCAACCTCTTAGCTCAAGAAACCAAATAAAGCCTAAAGTAATAGGGGTGCAAAGGTTTAAAAATAGGGACAGATTTTAAATATTGCTCTTATAAAATTAGAAAGTTGGATAATAACATGATTTATGTTAACATGCATTCTCTGATTGATATGAAGTCCATACCTCTCACCTGTCAATGATTTTCAGGGACACCCTGACTGTGACTCAAATTTTAGCTCTGCCTCCCTTAATATGTCCTAAAACTAGGGACTTTTGGAGAAAAGGTGATGAATTGCACTTAAACAATGACAATACAATTTTTACCTTAGACATATTAATTTATACTCTCTTATTCTATCAATGTCTTTTATTAATAAAAGTATTATTTTTAAACGTGCCTCTTTTTGTTTTTGGATTTGTCCCTGACTAGTTGATGAGCTATGATAAAGTCTGAAACTCAGATGTTAACTCATTTGTTTTTGGATTTGTCCCTGACTAGTTGATGAGCTATGATAAAGTCTGAAACTCAGATGTTAACTCATTTGTTTTTGGATTTGTCCCTGACTAGTTGATGAGCTATGATAAAGTCTGAAACTCAGATGTTAACTCATTTGTTTTTGGATTTGTCCCTGACTAGTTGATGAGCTATGATAAAGTCTGAAACTCAGATGTTAACTCATTATTTAGTAACTTCAGCACGCAATGCTTTGTTAGCATATACTACATCAAGTTTGAAACAGTAGGCAGAGGAGCTATTTTACATCAAAATGATTAAAAGATATATATATATATATATATATATATATATATATATATATATATATATATATATAAAATAACAATAATAAAAACAAATAAATATAAAACAATTTAACAGATAGCCCATTCTCCAAGCAAAATAATGCCCAACAGGGTATGGGTTATTGTGTAAATAATGATCTTTCAGTGGTGTAAAGGCCCAGTTTCAAGTTCTCTGACAAATGACTCTAAAAACAGATGGCTCTTGATGGCTGCAGTTGTACCATTTTTCAAACAAAAGATGAAACAGAGAGACACAGAGATGGAATCAGGAAGATGCACATCAGGTACTCATAATGATACATTGTTTTGGCCCTGTTTCATGGGTTCCCTCTGACTCATTCAGTCAGCCCATTTGTTCTCTTGGAAGTGATAACCCGGTGGGCCTTTCATAGAGGCAAGCAGTGGGAACAGTACCAACATCCTTTTCAGGGAATGGGGGGGGGGGGGGGGGGTTGTAAGTGGTATTAACAGTTCCCCTACAAATGTTGCCTCTTCCCAAATGGATGTTATGCTAATGGACATAAGTGAGTGGGTGAATCCTTCTTTCATGAGAGAGATGCCACGGTAATGATCTTGCACTGTTGAAGTAAAGTGCCACCATTGTTTTCTAGTCTCCATGAGATAGTCTACATGGAGGCAGCCCTGTGGGCATGTAGTCATCAACCCTTCCACTCAGAGAAAGGCAAGCAAGTTGTGCCTTATTGTTACTCTTTGGCCAACTCCTCTAGTGCCTGTTCTGTTAATTAAACCCAGGTCTGCATGGTCATAGTTGGGACAGGAGCAAACACAGATAACAGCTGGGCACCACACACATGGATTGTTACTGTTTCTATAGCAGTATCAACATTATCTTTGTATTTCATTTCAAATCAGGGGTACAAATAAAGTTATTAGGTGTCAGCACATATATCTCAAGTGCTCAAGCTAAGAGTTATGCACAATATGTGTATACATTTAAGAGATTTGGGATGGTGAGTCCTTAGAGTTTAGAATGTACATCATGTGGCATGACTACAGAGCGCATAATGATAATCAGGAAATGCAATTTTCTGTGTCATGCCAGGAAACTAATAATAATAACAACAATAATAATAATAATCTGCAAACATGCAGATGGGCCTGTGGGTTTCTCTTTACATAGACCATAACGTGTACTGGAGTATGAACTAGGAAAAATTCAGCTTCAAGTTGAAAGAAAAAAATGAACGAATGAAAAATCTTGTAACTTGCATATTTCAAACTTTTGGCTAGTGTTAAAAGCTTCGGTAATAAAATGAACAGAAAAAGCCAATTAATAAGAAGAGTTGTTCTGCAGATGCTAACAGCTGAAGGAAGGGCATGTCCTTAGAAGACTTATTACAGTGGATTGCAGGGAGTACATTAACATTTTGCAAGCATCAATAAAAGTATGTTTTAAAGTGTCAAGATTTTTTCTTGGCAAGTCGCTTCCCTTTTAAGTATCGCTGAGATGGAATGAAACTGCAGCTAAGCAGTCATCTGTTACAGACTAACACAGCCACACCAGTGGTATATTACCTTTTATAGTACTTCCACCACTTGGGATAGATTTAAATGCATATTAGATTATAAAGACAATTAACGAGTACTGCAGAGTTAGAATTCTGCTGTCTCGAACTTTCCAGCTTTTGCTACACACTATCACTTTTATCAGGGAGAGGTTCTCAATCGGTGTCTACAGAGTAAACTAACTTTCATATGGACTGTAACATGACCAATAAATTGACAGATGTGCATTTTGAAACAGATATGCAGGTTTGTGAGCTAGCATTCAGCTAGATTTCTGCAGTGACATTCTGAGACTTGTAAAACCACTATGTAGCAAACTGTAAGTTTCCAGTCACCCAGCTATATATAGTGCTTTAAAGGCTAGCTGATTTAACAACATGTAAGTGTGTCATATAACAGCTTGTGTGCCATGTGTCACAACAAACTGATTGGTGCACAACACAGGAGAAGTGTATGGCATTTATTTAATGATATTAATCATGGTACAAGGGAGACTGTTGCAGACAGCCCCCGGGGAGAGGGAGAAGACAGAGGGGACTGACAAGATATGCAGTAGGGCACCACTGCGTGCCTTCAGATATGTAATGTATAAGCAATGGGGGTGTTAACTAGTGGATGATGGGAGTTACTTAGCAGACTGTGCACTCTACAATCTAACAAAGCTGCAAACACTCATTGGGTGCAAAAAGTTACTGAATACAACACTCATGGGGTGTGCAGTGATACTGAATATAGTACTGAAGGGGTGTGCAAAGTTAATGAATGTAGCACTCACAAGGTATACACTGCTACAGAGTACAGCACTTATGGGGTGTACAATGTTACTAAATGCGATACTCATGGATTTACAGTGTTACCAAATGTAGCACTCACAGATTGTAGAGTGTTACTGAATGTAGCGCTCATGGGGAGCACTTTATTATTTAATGTAGCACTCATGGGGTATACAGTGTTACTGGATGTGCACAACATAGTCGGCTGTGTGCTGAACACATCAGAATCACTTAAGAACACATGTGATGAGTGTTCCAGAGTCATAACACTTACAAACATTTTTTTTTGCAGGGGTCAAGCCCTGCCTTGCATTTCCAGTGTGGGGACAAGTCCTCACATCCTCCCCCAATATTTACATCTAAAACAACATTCATGTTGTGTAAACTCAGAGAAAATGGAAAAAAGTGGAAAACAGAAACAAAACTCAAATTCTCCCTATTCTTAAAGACCCATGAGCCAAAAGTGAGATCACATTATCTGCAGCACAGCTAATTCTAATATACTGAAATGTCAAGTACAGGAACTGCAGATTTCTGCAGTGACATTCTGAGACTTGTAAAACCACTATGTAGCAAACTGTAGGTTTCCAGTCACCCAGCTATATATAGTGCTTTAAAGGCTAGCTGATTTAACAACATATAAGTGTGTCATATAACAGCTTGTGTGCCCTGCTTGTTGATGGCACTTGTACTGAAAGGTGTACAGCTGAAGCCGCAGGGAAACCTACTAAATCCTAGACCTAGATGGCACCAATGGGCCCACACAGCCATAATTTTAGAACAGCCATACCTTGCAACCTGTTAATGCAAAAATTCTAGACAAAGCTGAAAATAACAGGGGGACAAAGGCCCAACATTAAGAGCAGATTTTAAATATTTCTCTTATAAACTTCAAAAGTTGGTAGAATAACAGGTTCTCCATTAGTATGTATTTTCAGAAGGATATGAGGCATGAACATCAAATGTCTGTCATTGTTTACCATAAAACCATACATTTTATGACAGACCGAAAATATGAGGCAAAAACCTAGACATTCTGCACAATTCTAGAGTTGAGAGGTATGTGGACAGTACTGTGCAGTATGAAATGGATGGCCACTCACAGCCCTTCAGAAATGTATCAAATTTTGCCTACCAGTATTAACTGATGTTTCATTTAAGCTTCCTACTCAGTGATTGATGTCATAAAAATACAGACTTCTGTCATGTTACAGGTCCTTACTGGACTGTACTGAAGTCTGACATTCGATGTTGTAGCAGTTATGTTGATACTGTGTTGCAGTAGCAGAAGCAGCTATATGCAGGTGAAGTAAATGAAAGTTCATTTAACCTGTGATTTGTGTTTATGTGTGTGTGTGTCTGTGTGTCCATGCTGCAAGGAGGGGTGACATGTGTACACTATTAACACTATGCCAGTGCTAACATCACAGCCTGCCCTCCGATAGGAGCCCACTGATTTCTTTCTTGCTAGTGTACGTCTGTAATGTGATGTGATGCAGTTTCTACAAACAGCCTTGGAGTGCAGTATTCCTCTCTCACAATTGTGTTTATGTTGTCATTCATGCTGCGAAACGCATTTGCTTAGGTTTTGAGCACCAGATGCTGGTTAGTATGCAGTAACATTTTGCTTCAACAGTACTACTGTGCAACTGTCTCTGGATCAGGAATTGGCTTGTTCCCTGAAATGTTGCACTCACTAGCCCTGTGCAGTGTAGCCCATGTTTCTCAATGACTGTATTACAGCAGGTGTGCTACTTTTGATTCACTACTGCAGATTTTTTTCTTTCATTTATTTAAGTGCTAATTACTTGAAAACTATCAGCTATTCCCATTCAGACTCCAGTATTTGTTTTCCTGGACATTTCCTGTCTCTTTTAAACTCCTGCTAAACCCTAATTCCGTGCTCACTGACGTGACCTTTAAACGTTCTTTTCGCCATTCTCTCCCCATTTCACTTTAACTGTTTATACTTCTGTTCCTCATGCTTTGACATTCCACCTACCCAATTTCTTGTTATATGATCTTGGTACTTGTTCCTTTTTGCATAATTTTAGCTTTGCCCTAGTTTTTCACATTTCCCTGGCCTTTTCTTATGTCTTCACTTAAATGATTATGTTGCCTTAGGGCTGCATATAGCCTCAGCTCTATTGCATATTTTATAAGCTTGTTAAGTTTTATGTATTGCATTACCATTACTGCATTTTGTAAAATCCAATAATATTATATAACTATGTATTTAACTGGTTTCTGTTTTCCAGAAAAGATGCAGTGCAGCACTTTGTAGGCTCGTGGCTTTGACTTAGGAAAAGAGAGGCAAAGGCATGATTTTGCTCACATATTTTGATAATTGCACCCTTTGTTCCTTTCTACGTATGGTGTACCACAGATGTACCAAAACTGATCAAGTCATTAGAATCTTGTACTATATATATCTTTTACTTGTATACTCTTTATTATTGTGGTGGTGGTGCTGCGGTAGCATTGTCGCCTCACAGTAAGACATTGTCCTGTTCGATTCTCAGCTACATCGTCTTCTGTGTGGAGACATGCGTGAATGGGTGTACCTTTGTTGAAGGTTGTGCGTCAGGGCTGGCAACTCGGCATGTAAAAATCTACTGCCAATCATTAGTGGACCGGAGTTCTGCTGTGGCGACCGCTAACCGGGAAAAGCCGAAAGACACAACAACAACTTGTATACTCTTTATTGATAGAACTGACTAAAGCATTTATTCATCGTCTGATATTCACTTTATTCTATACAGCATCAAAGGGATGTCATAGTCTACACTAACAAATAATGGAAATAAGGCAGACAACCAATCCTGGCTGGGATTCCATTTCAGAGCAGGATGCACAAATGCTCTCACTCATACATTGCATACGTGTGGGCAGTTTAGAGGATAGTCGATTCACATAATAGTTTATATCTGTGATGTGGGTGGAAACCAAAGCACCTGGCAAAAAAAAAAAACATGTAGACACAGGAATGATATACAAACCGTCCCAAGAAGACACCACTGCCAAGACATTAACTGGATAACCAAGAGTTGTGAGGCAACATTTTTAATGACTGTGCCACTGTGCCACCCAGACATAAAACATTTCATTACACATGATCTAGTCATGTCATTACTAGTAAAAGTGTGAAACCAGTCAGTGAGACATAAGAGTAGTTCTAACTACACATGGCAAAGGAATGCTGCTTAGGAGAAAGACTTGACTTATTATAATATTTTTGAATATATAAATCAATGCACATTAACAACAAAACAAAAACAGGGAAAGGAGAACCTACCATACAGTTCTATGTTATATTGTATACTGTACACTGGGAGAGTAAAGCTTTATTAGTGCTAATAAAATAAGTGATATTTATATGTTTAACTTGGTGTTTCCAAACAGATAAATACATTTTTGGAGTGGGGTTTGGTAACTGGAATGTCATTTGTTTATTTATTTATTTGTCATTTGTTTACCAGGAAAGTCCAACTGGGCCACAAAGAGCCCATTTTCAGTGGAGGCCAGGGGAGAAAACTCCAACAGAGATACAATGAACAAACAGTAACACACGTTATACAAGTGGTTACAAGCATACATGATTAACAATGTTGTTGTGTGTCTTTTGGCTTTTTCCCGGTAAGGGGTCGCCACAGCGGAACTCCGGTCCACTAATGATTGGCAGTAGATTTTTATGAAACTCCGATGTGCCAGCAAGACGCCCAACCTTCAACGAAGGCACGCATGTCTTTCGAATGCTACCCAACCACGGGGAGGACATGCAGACTCCACACAGAAGGCACTCCCAAGCTAAGCCAAGAATCAAATGGGAGAACCTCTTGCTGTGAGGTAACAACGCTACTGCCATACCACCATGGAAACCACATGATTAACAATAACTAGTGTAATTCAACATAACAGTAGCATAACTAAAACAAATGCTTACAATATAGAATGGTTACAGTGAAATTTCCAATTAAAGTTTGTGCTAGTCACAGCATTTAATATTAGGGTAGGTATTGTAAAAGGGATGTAAAATAGTCAAGATTGTTGATTTTAGAAAAGAAGGGCTGAGGAAGAAATGGGAACAGAGGAGGAGACAGGCAGAATAAGGAAAAGTGAGGTTGATAAGCCAGATAAAGTTAAGAGTAGCAGAGTATGGAAGAGGAGCTATCATAGAAAGGTTGGGGTATCATCCCAGGGTTGAGGGTTGGGGTATCAGCCCGAGGTTGAGCAGGAGCATATCCAGGATTTAGAAAGGTGTTCTTTAAGTGTGAGTTTCAAAGATGTGAGTATGTGGTTGGATCTTAAAGATAGAGGAAGGGAGCTCCACATTCTAGCACTGGAGAAGGAGTATAGGTTATGTCTAGCTGATTTCATGGGACGATGTTCATGAAGAAACTGTTTATTTTCAGACCTAAGAGATCTGCAAGGTCTGTAAGAGTGGAAGATTGAATTTAAGGCAGGGCATGCCATGGGTTTATGAATGATTTTATGTGCTGTGATGAGCTGAATGAAGGTAAGGTGATGAAATTCACGCAAACTGAGATTGCGAAGTGGTATGCAGTGATGAGTGGAGTATTTAGCATTGGTGGCGAAGTTGGCAATTTTGTTGTAGCAAGATTCAAGTTTAGATTTTTGGCATGTTTGTAAGTTGTTGAGAACTGGAGCTCCATATAAGAGAGAGGGTAGGAGGTAGGTAGTAGCTAGTGTGCATTTAGTGAGTGTCTAGGAAATGTTTGTGCTGGTAGAGGGTTCCAAGCTTCTGGTGTGTTTTCTTAATGCTATTATGTATATGAAGGTCAGATTTAAGGTGTTTATCAATGATGATGCCTAGTAGATTTGTGTGTGAAATACGTTCAGTTATGGGGTTGCCCTGTGAAACAATAGTAAATTGGCTTTTGTTAAGACCGTATGTTTTAGGGGTGAAGAGTAAAATTTTGGTTTTGGTGGGGTTAAGGAGTAGATGATTATTATAAAGCCATCTCTCAATGGCTGTAAAAGCAATTTGGGTGATTTTTTTTGCAGATATGATAGTGAATCCGATGAACTGATAACTGTGGAGTCATCAGCATATTGAATGAGTGCACTCTGTTGGGAGGCCGTATACAGGTCATTGGTAAAGATGTTAAATAAGAGGGGGCCAAAGATGGAGCCTTGGGGAACTCCAGTTGAGTTGTCTAGAAAAGTAGGCAGGGAATCTAGCCATTTAACTGCCTGTTGTCGATTAGAGAGGTAACTATTAAACCAACTGGTAGTAGAAGGGGTAACTCCAAAGTTATTGATCTTTTGAATAAGAAGGTGATGGGGAATAATATCAAATGCCTTAGATACATCAAAGAATAGAGAGGAAACCAGTTTGACAGAGTCTAGAGCTTTATTTACAGTATCAATGAAGGATAATAGTGCTGTGTTCGTACTGTGTCCTGTTCTAAAGCCATGCTGTGTGCAAGAGGGGAGTTGATTGTTTTGGAGGTAGTGTAGCATTTGTGAGTGGAAGCATTTTTCAAGGAGTTTAGCGAGTGGTGACAGTAATGCAATTAGTGGATAGTTGGACAGTTTAATGGAACTGCCTCCTTTGTGTAGTGGTATGATGAAAGATTTTCTCCAGAGAGTTGGAACATAAGCTTCAGGAATAGATCTGTTAATTAGGATGGATATAGGATGTGCAATGGCATCAGCTTCCATCTTAAAATATTATGTAGGGAGGTAGTCAGGAGAGTTAGTGCAGGCAATGATGAGGTGGCAGTGGAGTGGAGAAGTGATGGAGTTGGCAATGGATCTTTGTGTGGTGTTGAGGTTGTGGTGAGATATATGTAGTGGTAGGAAGAACTGATAAGTTTGAGGTGACCTTCTGTATAGATTTAATGAAGTGTTTGTTACAGATGTTGGGTATTTGAGAACTGGTTTTATCAGGAGGAGGGTTGGGGTTGTTTATTTTTGCCAGGGTTGTGAAGTGATGACATGCATAACCAGAATTATTTTGGGTTATGTTTGTTGGTGGATTGTAATGTGTGGTAGTGGTTTCTTTTGTCTTTTGTTACAGTTTTTTTTAGTCAGATTGCGGAGATGCCAGTACTTGTTTAGGTCTGAGGGAGACTGGAAGTGTGCCATAATTTGCAGAGTTTGTCTCTGGATCTCATTAGATCTTTAGTGGTTTTGGATAGCCAGGGTGCAGAGTTGTGTTTGATTCTTTTATGGCAAAGGGGTGCTATTTGGTTAAGGATGCCTAGGAAAGTTGTACTGAAGTGGCTGACTGCTTCATCAAGAGAAAGATTTTTGAGGAATGACCACTTGACAGCTTTTGGTGAGTCCACAGATATTCTTCAGTAAAAGAAAACAGGGCATGCATGTCTAATGCAGCCCACCTCAAAGCCTTATCCCTGTATTCTGCCTCCTATAGGCTGTTGACGAGAGATGTCTGCCTGGCATTCAAGGTATTGTCAGACCCCACTCTGATGGATCTCCTACATATCTGCAAAACAAGCAGCATCAGAATTACGAATGCTAAAGACTTAAGCCTTGCTTGTGATATAAATAGGACCTGCTGGAGAGACAGGTATGTATTTCAGATCTCTTCTCTGGCAATGGCTCCCCATCCATGTGAAGCAGAGCTCCTCCCTAACATAATTGAAGTGTAACTTGAACAACTGGATAGGGAAATGGAAATTCACCCAGGTTTGGCACCTATGTCTCTGGTGGACATAGGTAGCCTGTGAATGGTTTGTCTCCCCAGGCCCCTGCTTGTAAGTGTTTTATCTTCCAAGCCCTGCTTACACTACCAATGGTACCAGTACTTGTCAGAGATTTGGGATGCATGGCCAGGCTTAAAAAGGCCCCAGTGGTCATAGGTCTAGTACATACCTATGAACCTATATAAGAATTGTTTATTGTGGTTTCTGGTCTGTTGTTTTGGTGCTTTTATGTTTGCAAACTAGAGTGAAAACTAAATATTAAATGAAATATATATGTTTATGTTGTTGTCTGTTTGCCCAGTTATCCATCTAGCTATCTGCTAGTCAAGGGAGCCAGTTGTTTTTGTGCAGAGTACCAGTTTTCAACTACAGCTTAGGCCAAATAGTTAATGAACTGCAGAAATATAACTTCTACTGTTAAACAATCAAAAGCACTGTGTAGAGGAGTTTGAACTGCTCTACACAGTGCTTTTGATTGTTTATTGGTTTATATTTGCACTGGTTCTTCCCTATCTGGATAACTTCTACTGTGTTTCTGTATCACTATATTTTAAACGTAGCAACTGCCCATTAAGATACAAAACACTAAACAACAGAGGGGTGCTAACATGTAATGTCTTGATAAAATAAGTAATAAGCTACAATAAATGCACATGGAATGATTTAAAAGCATGTTTCTGGAGTATTGTAGTAAACAAAGACTGTTCGATTGCCCTTATGTCTCTTAGGAGGTGCATTTAAAACTGTTACTGCACATCTTGAAGTGACAAATTACACTTATAAGATACATTGGTAGAGAGGATAGCTTTACATCTATGATAGTCTGATAGTTACTGTGCTGTTAATGAGTTGTTCTCTGTGCCTAAGGTAGAGGATTTGAATATTTCCATCTTCTTTTGGCTACTGTGTGACTTTGAGCAAGTCAGGTAACTAGACAGCACTTTAGGGCAATTGGGAATTTGGACTAGGCTTCTCAGTGGTCTCCTAGACTGCTTTCCTAGTAACTACTTATGAAGTTATACCAGTGACTCCGTTTCAAGAATGGAGTGGTATCAACAGAAGTGAACCTCTGATGGTGTCATTTCCACGATTTGAAGAAGACTGGGTAAGTAGACAGCGTTTCGGAGACCAGTCAAGGAAGATTACCCTTGCACAGTTGTTCATTTCTGTCTTCTCAGGCAAGCAGCTGCAGAATAGCAAGGGAAACTGTGTGACCTTGACCACTTCTAGGCACTTACAAATATCAGCTACCTCGCAGCTTAACGTCCTATGCCTGTATACCCATACTTACAAATTCACTACTCGGTGTTAGTAACCCCAGAATATGGAAGGATAAACCAAGGCTAGGTTCTGATGAAAACAGGCCAAAGATGTTCCAGGAAAAAGAAACATATGATAATACAAAAACTGACCTGAGGGAATCTTTAAAAACAGTGTATTGTTTATGGTATTAAATGTTCTAAATGTGTTTACACACATATTTATGTATGGTTCATCAATTCGACTGCCAATACACTAGAACAAGCTTCAACGTGGGCCATGCAGGGGAGGGGGCTCATCTTTCATACAAAATCCGTACAACCCCCACACCACCAAAATAATGAAAAGAATGTGCTTTAACATGGGTGTAGTAATTTCTTTGATTAATGCTACTTTTGTCTTTTTTTCTTGGACCGCTATATCTGGTTTTCTATCATATATTTTCTCAACTGTTGGTATCCTTTTAGTCACCCAAAAAATGTTCAACAATTCTAGCTTGACCATTTCCAGGCTTACCAAACAGAAAGTTGACCAAAGCAACTGCACCCTTATATACATATGCAGAGACATACAGAGATATGCACATACATGCATACAGAAGCACACAGACATGCACAGTTTGACACACACATGGACGTACGCATGCACGCACACACGCACACACACACACACACACACACACACACACACACACACACACACACACACACACACACACACACACATACACACACAAACACATACACACACACACCCTTACGTCCTATTAGATGCAAAAGCTAGTCAGTAGTTGGGGTTCACCACTCATTTCTATGTAACAACCAAATATCTTTAATCCTACTTATCTAGCTGGCTAGAAAGCTAACATGATGGTTTGCTGGCATGCTTTCTAGCCAAGAAATATGACTATGCAATATGATGCTTGTGAAATGAATTAAGTGCAGAGTTTAGCAACAAAAAAGCATAAACTGTAAGGAGAAAATACAAAATGTGTACAGTACAGCAAACATTAACACTGAAAAAAAATAGGACAGTCTTGTTATATCTGGCTAGATCAATGGTATATGCCTTTTCCAAGCCACATAAAAAAGCTGAATGTCTCTAAAGTTTTACTGTCTTAGCCCTTTTACTGGTACTGTTAATAGTGGAAACATTTTTTTATTTAAAAAAAAACAAGAAGCTAAAATATTTTAACTAGGCTGTAGGGAGCATATTCTTTCTTTCTGAGATCGTCAGAAAAGGCCTGACTGCAGTAGACATAAACAGTGTGGTGCAACGGACACAGCCAAGAATAATGTCAATTTTAAATGTGTTAGGAATGTAAAAATACAAATACATTCACCGTACAGTGAAGCAGACCCACGGATGCAGTTAAGCATTCCAATCAATTTCAAGACATTTGAATGTGCCGTTTTTCATGGTTGATCATTTGTTTTTGTCTGCAGCATACCTCTAAGAGCAAGAAATTTGGGCAAAGCCATAAATAATGGGGGAGGCAAAGGCCTAGAAATATAGGCAACTTTTTAAATATTGCTCTTACAAATGTAGAAAGTTTATAGAATAGCAGGTTTTACATTAGCATGAATTTTCTGAAGGGTGTGATGTCTGAAACTCAAAAGTCTGTCAAAATGTACTGACTTCAATCCTCACTGATTTGCCAAAGATCGGCCAAAAAAACAAAAACTTTATGAGGAACAGATAAAAACTATGAGGCAAAAATATGGACATCTGCGGAAATCTGGGCAGTTAAGAAGTATCTGCAGATGTCTGGAGAAGGCTGCAAGAAATAGGCACATTATCTGCCCTCTGTTTTTAAGTCTATTTAAACTTTTAACTTGAAGATTTCAGGGAATCGTATTCTACTAAAGCTGGAGTAACTTTCTATACCTTCCATACAACAGCCTTCATGCGGAGTAGCATCAGAATTGCACCCTTCTTCATGGGCTTCCATTGTAAGAGGCCAAAATGTTTTTCTTCTACTGTATGACAACTGATACTTGACGTGGTAGGATTATGTCTTCAGGTAATTTGATTTGCCTTTGGATGTTTTGGACTTAATTCAACACTTCAGAGCCATATGAAGTCAATGTCATTATTTTGGAAATTTTATAGAGGGATGTTGCAGGACACATCAGTGGCCAAAAGGTCACTACCCCTTGGAGCAGTTAGTGGAACAGATTAATATTTGACTTAATATGACACTAGTACAGGTCAGTGGAGGTCTACCAAAGACTGCATTAATGACTGAAAATTAGGAAACAGAAGACCTCCTACTTAACATAATTTGTTTTTAATAGGTGGTTTAGGGGCAGGGATTACATTCACAACTACTTATTTGCTCATATTTAGGTTCCTGCAGCTGATCACCAGCTACTCTCCTTGTCCAGTGGGTCTATCATATCTAAATGGTCTCCTCCAGACTAACAATGATCCATGTTCTGGGCTGGGGAGGAGATCAAGGCAACTCAGGCAGTGTTATACTACTGCTAAGGAGTGTTTACTCCAACTTCTTACATACTGTGCTACCCAGTAACACCCTGTGGGTGGGATGTACAGTGGATACCACAATCACTCATTCTCAGGCAGAACTGCATGGTTATTTCCTCAAACTCTACCAGGAAAGCAACTGCATGAATGTGTCCTGAGGGTGTGCCCTCCCCACCAGGATGGGCATGCCAACTGTCTCTGCCTATGCCATCAAGTGCACCAGCAGCTATTCAAACTTGGATTACCGGGGCCATAGTCAGGGTTTTATTACTTTACACCACTGGTGCAGACCAGAGGTAATATTTCAGGATTTGGAATATTTTTTGTAGCTTTCATAATGCTGGTTTTAGTCTTATGATCTTCATTCATTTAGGCATCAGTTTTATGACAGGGAGCCCTTTAAATCTAGGTTTAAGAAGTCTATCACACCTGAGACCATCTTAGGAGATGCCCAGTTAAATCCTTATTACTGCATTTACCTGGCCAGAGGTTTCATGATATTTATATCACATTTTTGTAGAGGATGGTGACCAATATTTAGAAATAAAACAAAAGCTGATAGTTTATGTTTTTTTCTCAAAAGGGATATCCAGTATTCAGGAATCATATATATTTCCTTCTGTATATACATGCTTTAAATTATTCAGTTTTATACTGCTGTCTTGCATGTTATGATTTTATGTTATTATAGCACTATATTGATTACACTGTGGTGGTGGTGCTGCGGTAGCGTTGTCGCCTCATAGCAAGATGTTGTCCCGTTCAATTCTCAGCTAGAGCGTCTTCTGTGTGGAGGCATACGTGAATGGGGCATGCCTTTGTTGAAGGTTGTGCATCAGGGCTGGTAACCTGGTACGTAAAAATCCACTACTAATCATTAGCGGAGCGGAGTTCCGCTGTGTCGACCCCTAACCGGGAAAAGATGAAAGACACAAAAATATCACTATATTGATTATTCTATATTAATGTTATTGTTGTCTTTGCCTTTATGACCTAGGTCTTGCCTGAAAAGGGTCCATAGTCTGCTCATAGTTAAGAAAAATGGTGCTTAGGGAACCTAAGATATCATTACAAAATATTTTAACTCTCTGTCTGTATTAGAAGTTTCTGACTTACAGATTATATGTATGATTAGAGTTAAAAGTACACTTAATCCTAAATGCTGGCAATGCTATCTAGTCATGTCAGTCTAGAAAGCCACACAGAGTGAAGTATTTTAATAATGTTCATAAAAATCCTCCAAGAATACTATTCTAGTGTGTTGTAACTCTGGAATACAGCTCCCTCATGAGACAGTGCTAAGTTAAAGATAAAAAGTAAAAAGTTTTCTAATTTTAGAAACTGAATGATATTGTTCTGTTAAGAAGGAGACTATCCCTCTCTCTCTCTCTCTATATATATATATATATATACATATATAGATATATATAAAATATTATATTATATTATATTACATTATATTATATTATATTATAATTATATCATCATCATTGGCTGACAACACAAGTGAGTGACACACAAATGAGAGACAAAAATTGTGCAATAACACATATGTGTGACATACAAAATTTGAAAATCACAAGACATTGACAACTTGTCTCCCACTCAAATCCAGTTACTAAACCCAGACTAAGCATTGTCTGACTAGTGGTATTGTTAGGGAAAGGGATTTTAGTAATGTAATGTGTGGGGTTAGGTCAGGGGCACTGGTAGGAGTAGGGGTAGGGTTAGGGTTATCACACACATGTGTAAGGTTGGCAGGGGGACTTTGAACTGCAAAATACATAATCAAAGTGTTTTTGCTGGCAGCACCAACACCCATACATTTCCTTACCTCCGCTGTTACCCAGTCTTAGTGCAAAATGCACTTAGCATTGTCAGCACACATACAACACATGCACCTATACACTCTGCCCATCCCTCATGCAATGACACAAAATCAGGATCACTGACAGTAATATGTTCTGATAAATTCACAAGTCAACATCATTTTTCTAATAAGCTGAGCACTGATATAATGCAAATTGATACCCCATATACATAGGTTCATAGGCAAGTACTAGGCTAGCTGCCTTTGTGAGCCATTTTAAGCCTAGCACAAATATGTATGTGTATGTATATATATATATATATATATATATATATATATATGGGTCTACTTCAAAGTATCGAATCCCTGTTCATCGAGATGAAATCAGTGAATATCCACATCATGGAACGGTTACATCATCGAAAATGACATCCAGGAAGAAATTACTTGGCTGCTATAGAGGTATTTGCCCTTTTCCCCCACTATGATATGATCTTGGGGTTGGTATATTTAGTTAGGGGAGTGTGTTTGTTTTGTCCTGGTTCCTTCCCGGTGAAAGTTTTCATTGGTTTACACTTTTGCAGATATGTGTTTTCGCTGAGTTTGTCTCAATGAACTGGGATTCGAGTAAGTGGTCTTTCGATACTTTGAAGTAAATATATATATATATATATATATATATATATATATATATATATATTTATATATATATATATATATATATATATATATATATATATATATATATGTATGTATACACACACACACACACACACACACACACACACACACACACACACACACACACATGTCAATGCTATTTGTGAAGATTCAGAACCATATACATTGGCATATTATTTACTCTTCAACTAAAAACATCAAACACAAGTGACTGTAAACTTAAAGATTTGCCTTTTTCTCTATGAACTGAATCATACACTGCAATAAGTTTAATTAGCAAGCAAACCTTTGCAGCACTGTTTCCAAATCCTACTTTACAGTCCACAAAGATGTTTTCTTTTCTGTAAGCTCCCCAGAACCCTTTAGTTTCTTTGGTTCTTTTCAATGCCAACTTTCTGCCAGGTCAGCAACTACCACAGTAAAAGTTTTAGCAGCTGAAACAAGAGCAAGTCTGTCTTAAGTTATTGTTCAGAAACTCAGTCAGAACTCAGGGTGTCATGTCAGCTGTCACTGCCTTTCTCAGTTCAGTGGCACTCTTCTACCTTCTGTTACACTCATGCCTGACTGTTGTAGGCCATCTCTCACATAATCTATCCATTTCTTCTCTGGACGTCTTTTTTTCTTCTTGCTTTCTTCCTTTGTCTTCCAAACCTCCTTCACTAAATCATCTTCTGCTTTCCAACTATCGTTATTTGTTCTCTTTGACCTTCTCTGCAACTGAATCTATTTGGGCTTCTGCTCTGATGTCTTCATATCTTCATCTGTCCCACAGTGTGCACCATACCACTCAACTCAGGCCCTTCATCTCCATCACCTCTAACTTCCTCAGCTGCTCTGCCTTTACTGCCCAGGATTTTGTACCGCACAGTAGTAGTGGTTGCACCACCGTTTAGAACACATTACTTTTCAGCTTCTTTGGCGTTCTTCTGTCACATGTTATCCCTGGCACTCTGTGCCAGTTTGCCGCAGACTCTCTGATTCTAGCATTGACATCCTCATTCAAATGTCCCTTCTCATCTGCTCCACCCAGATACTTAAAGCTCTTAACTTCTATACTACTTTCCATTTTATCTCAGTTTTCGACTTCTTCCGCTTTTCCCCATTTGCTGCTAAGGAAACTGTCTTGCCTATACTTATCTTCATCCCACATGCCTTCAGATTTGCTTTCCATTCCCCTATGATTTGCTGAAGTTCCTGTTCACAGTCTTCTTAAAATGTCATTTCATCTGCATAGATCAACTTTGTTAATCTGTCCCCTCTGACCAGTGCTAATGTAGTCCATCATCAATATGAACAACAGTGGACCGAGAGCTGAATCTTGATGCACGTTAATTCCACACTGGAAACCCTTCTTTAAGTCAGAACACTGCCCACACTTGTGTTATTGGCTCCATGTACATGACCTGCACTAATTCTACCAATGTTTCTGGGACTTCAAACCATCACAGGAATGCATACATCAGCTTTCTTGGGACCTGGCTGTATGCTTTCTCCAAATCTAGGAATGCCTAATTAGACTCCTTCCTCATCTCTAGCTTCTTGTCTACTATCTGTTTCACTGAAAACATCAGGACATTTGTACTTAATCCTGATCCGAATCCAAGCTGCTCATCGTCTATCCCACTTTCTACTACTCTGTATATTTGTTTGTCAGTCAAGCTCTCCAGCACTTTCATGTAGTGTGACAGGAGTTTGATACCTGTATACTGCCCACATGTATGAATGTCCCTTTGTTCTTGTACACTAGCACAAGAATACTTATTCTTTAGTCATCTAGGATATGCCTTTCTATCCATATTATGAGTACCCTCAGGAGACAATTTCTCTCCTAACTCACCCACCATTTTGATCATATCTGCTGTGACCTCATCTGAGCCTGCTGCATTCCCTGACTGCATTTTCCTTAATGCTGTTCTTACGTCTTCTAGGGTGGGCTCCTCTTCCTCTTTTACTGTAGGCTGTGTATGGGCAGTAAAGCATCTCTGGGATTTTCTTCACTCAGAAGCAGCTGGGTCCATTGCTTCCATCTGCTGTCTTGTGGAATGATGAAGCAGCTGTTGCTTTAGCCAGCGAAAATTCACATAACATCCATAGTGGATGACAGTATTCATGTCCTAAATGGTGATATAGTATTCTCCAGTTTAGACATACAAGCAGAGTACTACTAGCTGGAATTATACAGACAGCTAATATATTATTAGTTGTACAACAAATCATGCACTATGAAGATGCTTGAAACCAAACTCTGTAATTAAGTCAGTAACAGAGGTGTTCCATGATGTAACAGAGCAAACTTCACAAACACCTAAAAGACTCCTACAAATGGTCCTGTTTCTTAGGCAAAGGCTAAGTCATCTACTTCCTCTTCTACATAACTCCATCTAGCAACTTGTCCTAATGAAGGACCCAAACTGCACTTGTATACTCTTCTACTTCTCCTTTTCTTGTCCTGCACTCCCTCTTTCTCCTTTTGTTCCTGTTCAGTAACTAACATTCTGTCTGTATCATTTCCCATCTAATACTTTAAT
Organism: Protopterus annectens; assembly: GCF_019279795.1. Lineage (NCBI taxonomy): Eukaryota > Metazoa > Chordata > Ceratodontiformes > Protopteridae > Protopterus > Protopterus annectens. Next base: position 520,880,376 of record NC_056746.1, on the reverse strand, counting down.
TTTAGTTCTTTCTTCTTAGAATGAGGTTAAACTGATATATAATATTAAACAATACTATATCATCTCAGAAAGATTAAGATTGTATTCCAACATAAATAACTTCATGTTATGTACAGTACTATAATACTGAACTTTTTAATTTGCTGTATAATGTTGCAAACTGTAACTAGTTATATAAATACTGTAGTTTGTTTGTCTTCCACATTGTACTAACTTTGTAATTTGGTCTGCTTCTGCTATAATGTTGCAAACTGTAACTAGTTATATAAATACTGTAGTTTGTTTGTCTTCCACATTGTACTAAATTTGTAATTTGCTCTGCTTCTGTAGCCAGATGATGACTGAAAACGGTAACAGGACCAGTCCACCTACCTGGTCAACAAAGATTGTAAGTGGATGAATGAGTGAATAAATAAATAAAACAGTCATACCAAACATGAGAAATTTTAATGATGTATTAAAACATATGGCAAACACCAAAACATTATGTCATAACCCCAAAAACAATATTTAAATATTTAAGAGCTTGGAGTGAGTGTAAACCAAGTAAGTGTGAGTTTAATAAGCCAATGATCCAGTGATGGTCTTTAACATTGTCCTAAAAAGTAACTGTCATCCACCAAACTGCATCACCAAAACATCTGACAGCTGTCAGAAGCCCATTAGCATGGTTAATTGCTGATGTTTATCATATTGATCACTGCAGCAGTAGCTGGGTAGCTGAAGCTGTATGGATTGTATCCTGTATAAAATATAATAGATGACCAGTTTCCAAAGCTTTAGGTCACTTTGCATATGCTCAAACTGTCAGTAAACTTAAGCTGAGCTTACTAAAAAGACAAGTTTGGGTGCCAAGCCCTTCAGTACTTTCCTGTCACTGAATAGACAGCTCCTCTGAGGGCTTTTGAGGATCGATGTTCAGCTAACGCTGTTCTATTGATGGGCACATAAGTTTCCTTCCTCGGGGAAAAAACTTCCAATTTATTTTTTATCACAGAAAAATTACCTTTTCTGTGAAAGATTTACTTTTAAACTAGGGTTATGGTAAGTGTTTAAAATGGTTTTTACTGTTTTTTTTTTTTTGTGAGTCAAAAAGTTACTTTTTTTACAACTGGCCTGTTTTACTGACTATTGCTGTTAACCTTCCCCATGAGTCAGGCATCAGGCTTGGCCAGTTCCTCGGTTACATCTCTTTCCAGCCAAAAAAAAAAAAAAAAAAGAAAAATATTGTTAAACAGCCTTTGCCACCAGTGCAAGCTGGTGGTTTGCCTTAGCTGCAAGTGGGTGACTGTACTGTATCCAAAGTTGGTGCCTCGGATCACCCATCTTTTTCTTTGGCTCTCTCTGGTGTTGTCCTTAAAGTCACCATAGACTGAGGATTGAAAGCATCCTTTGCAACTGTTGTTGTGCCCTTAATGGGCAAGTGAGAGCCACTCCGGTGACTCCTGTCTTTTCTGACTCCTTCTCACAGGATTGTTTTTCTGGGGTGCCTGCTGGACACCTCAGTACAAAGAGTTTTTTCCTCACAGGAAAAAAATAGATCTGTATTTAGCTATGTTTTTGAGGTTTTCCACTCAGACTTCTGTGTCAGCAACGGAATTCCTTGGGATTATGTGTCTCATAGCATCTATGATTCTCGTGATACCTCTCACAAGACTCCACATGAAAAAGATATGATGGTATCTGAAATCTCTGTGGTCCCCACATCAACACCCATTAACATTTTAAATACCAGTTTTAGGATTTGTAAAAAGGAGATTGTGCAGTAGAGACACCAGATTTTTCAAATCCAGGTCTCCCATTCTCCCCTCCTGCTCCAGCACATTCAGTCACAACAGATGTCTCAGAATTGGTTGGAGAGCAGTTTTAATGGGCATAAAATTGCAGGGTCTTTGGAACAGAAAAGATACAGCAAAACATATCAACAAAAAATAGATGCTACCTTTTATAAATGCTATGTGGTCCCAGAGACCTCTTCAACTGTTTGCAGACAACACTACACCGGTGCAGCACATAAACAAGTTAGGAGGAGCCAGATCTTAGCCCCTCCCCCGTGGAGACTAGTCATATTAGCATGGAAGACAGCTTTACAGCACAGTTTCACTATACAGGCAAAAAACTGTGTGACAGAGAAGCTGAGCAGGAGCAGGACAGACCCTTATGAATGTAAACTAAATCAGGGGGTCTTCTAAGATTTGATCCATCTGTGGGGAAGACCTCAACTAGATCTTTTTGAGGATCTCTAAACAATCAACTGACAGAATACTATTTCAGAACTCCGTGAAATAAGGTCTAGAATACAGATGCCTTTTCTTTTACTTGAACAGGAGTGTTCCTGTATGCTTTTCACCATTTCCACTGATTTCTGTGGTACTTCCAAAGATTCAGAAGGACTCCCCATAGATCTCTGTGTGTTTTGTTTGTCTTTTCAGCTTTTCCTGGTTAGGGGTCACCACAGCGGAACTCCGGTCTGCTAATGATTGGCAGTAGATTTTCATGGTGCCAAGTTGCCAGCCCAACGCCCAACCTTCAGTGAAGACACACCCATTCACGCATGTCTTTCGGAGGCCACTCGACCGTGGGGAGGACATGCAGACTCCACACAGAAGGCACTCCAGCTGAGAATCGAACAGGAGAACCTCTTGCTGTGAGGCAACAACTCTGCCGCTGTACCACCGTGGCTCCCATAGATCTCTGTGTGAACATATCATAAAAATCTCTGTGTGTACATATCATAAATTACTAATTACCTTGTCCATTGAACAGAATCCTGTTATATAAACAAATTTTCTACAAGTGCAGTACTGGTTATTGATACTGTGAGAATATCAGTATACATTTTTTACAGACCATAACAGCATCCTGCTAATACTGACTCACTGAGCAGGTTACCTGTTCCTTAAAATGCCTACAGATGGAGGACTTGATCATTTATTGATTTTATATGTTATGAATAATGTACCAGTGAATTTTGAGCAAATAAAACACTGTAATTAAAATTAACATCTTTTTTTGATTGTTCTCTCCACTGTAACTGTTTGTGCCGCATACCACTGTAAAAACATGTCTCTTGTAATTTGTGTGTATACTGATTATGTCTAAATAACTAAATGTGTCTGTAATTTTTCTTTGTGGAGCTTTTCTCCCCGGGCCTCTGCTGAAAAAGGACCTTTTCGGCTCAGTCAGACCCCCCCGGTTAACAAATGTAAAATAAAAATAAAATAAATAAAAATAAAATAATCTCAGGGGTACATTTTGAAATGCAAAAAAAATGCTCAAAAGAGAGTTTAAAATAAAACATAAAATAAAACAATCAAAGGAAACTTAATTAACTGTCAGAGATTACTGTCTAGTGTGGGTCTAAAGTCATTATTATTCATTTAGTAATACTGAATATATTGTATCCTGCTTATTTTATAATGTCCATAATGAAAGAGCCAGATCACATGTATGGTAGTTTGGCATGGATCAGGATGAGGAAAAAATGTTGTGGAATAATTACCAAATGAACAGTAAATCATCACCAAATATACCTTTACACTAATGGAAATGACTTAAAAAGCCCTGACCTGTTCTATATGTGGACTATATTAACTTATTCCTTGGCAACAATGTTTCTGGTTTGTCTAGAGTGGATACATGTATTATGCCATAATTTCTAACCACTGAGAAACGCAAAATTTTATCATACATGATGTTCCAAAAATGCTAGCGTCTGCTAATGATGTTGTATAATCAGTGTATACATTGCAAATTTAACAAAAAGAAATGGAATTCATGATATAATTTACTGTACTATTCATAAATTATCTTGTGTTCTGACAAAAAGAGTTGTACAGATTTTGAAGGAAGGGATAGAGAAAATGAAAACAAGTCTGCCACAATTCTTGTTTTTCTACAGAATTATTGCTCAGATGATGACAGGTTAATTTCCAGTAAAAATGCTAATGTGAAGAAAAGTGAAATATATGTTTAATTTGATTTGGCCAAATTATTAAGAAATGTTCAAAGAAAAGAGTGGGCTTAGAGTTTCAGTAAATATGCAAAGCTGAGACCATTTGTCCATGGAGACAAAATGTATGCAAGAATCTACAGTTATGCTCCTAAATGGATCATTGGCATAACTGAGAGCCATTTAGGATCTATATATTACAGTGTTGCCATCAGTCATGTTACGCTTGTGAGGACCTCTGCTTTATACTTTAACCGTTGATCATGGTACCTACCTTATACTATAGCCATTGGTCACACTTCCTTTGCTCATGTTTCTTTGTGAGGACCTTTGTATTAAACTGTGGCCATTGGTCATAGTTCCTTTGTGTAGTCTTGTGTCTTATAGTGTAGCCACTGGCCATAATTCCTTTGTGAAGATATGTGCTTTATACTTTGGTCATTGGTCATGGTTCATTTGTGAGGTCCTGTATCTTATACTGTAGCCATTATCATGGTTCCTTTGTGAGGACATGTGTCTTATACTGTGGCCTTTGTGAGGACTTATGACTTATACTGTGATCATTGGACATGGCTCCTTTGTAAGGGACTTGTGTCTTACAATGTGGTCATTGGTCACAGTTCCTTTGTAAGGACCTGTGTCTTATAATGTGGCCATTGTGCATGGTTCCTTTGTGAGGTCCTGTATCGTATACTGTGGCCATTGGTCATGGTTGCTTTGTGAGGACCTTTGTCTTATACTGTGGCCATTAGTCATGGTTCCTTTACGTTGACCTGTGTCTTATACTGTGGCCATTGGTCACAGTTCCTTTGTGGTGACCAGTGTTTTATACTGTGACCATTGGTCACAGTTCCTTTGTGAGGACCTGTGTCTTATACTGTGGCCATTAGTCATGGTTCCTTTAAGTGGACCTGTGTGTTATACTGTGGCCATTGGTCATGGTTCCTTTGGGAGGACCTATGTCTTATACTGTGGCAATTAGTCAAGGTTCCTTTGTGAAGACCTTTGTCTTATACTGTGGCCATTGGTCACAGTTCCTTTATGAAGACCTGTGTCTTATAATGTGGCCATTGTGCATGGTTCCTTTGTGAGGTACTGTATCTTATACTGTGGACATTGTCATGGTACCTTTGTGAGGACCTGTGTCTTATACTGTGGCCATTGGTCATGATTCCTTTATGTTGACTTGTGTCTTATACTGTGGCCATTGGTCACAGTTCCTTTGTGGTGACCAGTGTCTTATACTGTGACCATTGGTCAAAGTTCCTTTGTGAGGACCTGTGTCTTACACTGTGGCCATTAGTAATGGTTCCTTTAAGTGGACCTGTGTCTTATACTGTGGCCATTGGTCACAGTTCCTTTGTGGTGACCAGTGTCTTATACTGTGACCATTGGTCACAATTCCTTTGTGAGGACTTGTGTCTTATACTGTGGCCATTGGTCACATTTCCTTTGTGAGGAGGCAGGGCAGTTAAATTAGCATGAGAGATTTTGAACCGGTCTGTGAGCTTTAAAAAAAGATGGGACATTACTTGAGCAGCCAGTGGTTCCCACTTGTTTGTTACCAGTAAAGCTTGTACCTGTTGTGCAGCAGAAAAACTGCTGATAACTTTTAGCTGAAATTTGGCAACACAAGATTAACATCATTCAACAAAATCTTCTGATTTGATTGTTAAACTCCATCTGGAATTTCTACCTGTAAAAAGTATACTTCTGCTCATCTAAAACCTGCTCAGACCTTCTTAGTTACAAAATGACACTGAAGGTGCAAAATTGTAAATTAGTGTCTTACTGCCTGATAAATGTTTTAAGATGGAAATGTTTGAAGTTTTTAGAAAATCTATAGTATTAAATCATATACTTCGACTGTACTGGCATTTTCCATTTATACAGTGAGTTCCCGGTATAAGAAGAAAAGGCAAAGTAAGTTGGTTATAAAGTGCTTAATTCTAGCTGGCATACCTTGCTATTCCATCTCAAGCTATCTCTGAACTCCTGTTTCATGCTTGCCAGCATTTGCTACTATTGCTAGAACGTACAGCTAAGAGATTTCAGCCATTAAACTATCAACATGCTTTAACTATTGCTGCTTTATTTTGAAATATAGTTTTCTTATTTAACCAGTTAAATCATTATTTATGTATTTAAACTGAATGGTAAAAAGGTTACACAAACAAAACATTTAGTAAATACTGCAAGACAGACCCAGCCAAGCTAGAGTCTTTACTTTGTAATACTGTAGTGGAGGATATACCAGTGTTTCAGGTACTTGGGTTCTGAATGCGCATGACTATTTATACATGACTCTTTATGTTTTTATTTTTAAGTCTTTATAGGTACATTCAGGCCAATAAAGTCAAACCCCACTAGCTGTAGACATGTCATGTTTTTCCCCTTTTCCTGACCTTTTTAGTACAGCCTAAGTGGATTCTTAAGGTATTACACATTGAAGAATGTAGCTTGGGTGGGTCTTTCTAGCAGTACTTATGTATTTATTTGCCTTTGATTGCTGGGAAAGTTTGACTGAGCAAAGCCCCTTTTCAGCAGAGGCCCAAGGAGAAAAGCTCCATAGTACATGCATTTGAACAGGTAATTAGCTTGAACTAACAATTAAAATATAATATATAACACTGAAGTATAATTTAACAGATGATTACCATGGTAATTACACTATATTGTGTGTATTATGGGTCTAATGTCTCTAAGCCCGGCAACTAAAGTACAAATAAGCAATTCTATAAATAACATGTATTTAAAGTGTGGAGACTTCTGTGTTCAATATATAACAAAAGCCTTACATCCTGACATTAATGAGAATGACAGTACTAAAAGTGAGGTCTTTTGTTATGTGGTCTGAGTGCAGGGCTCACACGAAGGACTGAAGGGCTGTTAACTTTTTAAGGAGAGACATAATTCAAGGGAGAGGAGTCCAATGATGAAAGCAGAGAAGATGAAAGTGGACGTATGCTTGTATCACAATATGCCTTGACAGGGAGATAAGTCTGACTTAACTAGTTTAATAAAGAAGTGTTCTTTTGATGGGAAGGGAAATACAGCATGCATAACAGATTTTGCTCGGTGAGCCTTGGAGCATGAAATTTCAGTATCACATACAGGAAAGGGAAGGTGCTTGTATTCATGTCTAGGAACTGGGGCTGTTAACCAAGGGGGAACAAAAGAAAAAAATTGCTAAAGCTTACTTAATATTACTGTCGTAGTGCATATTATAGCTACCGCCGAGTGAAAAAGGTTTTGTTCCTACTGTTACACTACATCAAAGAGATCACAGTCTTTGTGGCATGTACAGTTCAAGGAGGTTAGAGTTATTCTAATCTTACGGTTGTCTGAATGCTTATGAAATAAAAATCCTTATGTAATGTAAACACTACACTGCATTACTGTTGTTATTTCTCATGATAGCCAGCAATATAAAACTCACAGTAAAATAGGTGATTTTCATTCCTGTCAAGACAGCAATCTCCCTTTTGGTTTGTATCACTTCACTTTCTAACAATGGTAAAAGTCATGAATATTAATACAAAATCGCTCCATGTGTTCTATGATTTGTGTTGCTTCCTAGCTGCTGTCTGCTAATTGGATAAAAGCTGTCTCTATAGTAGTCACTGTGATATGCTACATGCTAGACTCCGTAAAGATGCTTTTAAACTGGGTCAGTTTTCTTCTTTGCAAATGAGTTTTCTTTACTGAAAAATGCAGCCTTATTGCCCTGTGCAACCTTATTGTTTATATTACTAATTTGATTGTTCTGTTTCTTAATTTGCTTAGACTACATTTTTAAACTAAAGTGCATATCTGAGACAACACTGTAAAATGTATACCATTTTCTTTTGGCTTCCTCAAAGCACAGTTTCATTTGTTGAAACACAAAACATTACAAAAAATGCAAAAGTTAATGCCTTAACAGCACAGTGTGATGCAGACAACTGAATCAGCCTAAGACTTGTCATAAAGCAATGCGTCTCTACAAATGCAGGCAAACTATTCTCCTTCACTATACGGTGCATTTCTGAATTTCCTTTGCTTTCAGCCCATGTAATCCAATCATACATTTTAGTGAATAGGCCTGAGAAAGTGAAAATGTACCAAAATTCATGTAAAAATCTTATTTTAGTAAAGTCTAGTACAGAAGCTGCAGTTAAAAAAAGGGATAATTAGTGGGGCATATAAAATATTTAGCAATAACCTATGACTGAGGATGGGTATCACAAAATTTACACATGGTTGATGTGGTTTGAACATGAGGGTTAAAATATTTGGGATGGGGTCAAATATTTGAAAAATGAGGGACATTCTGATGAAGTTAGGACAGTTGAGAGCTAAGATTAATGGCACTGCAATTGATCATAGTACCACTACCTATACCTTTCAACTGTGAATTTTGTGGAAAATCACGATTTTTTTCATATGTTGTTCTATCCCTCATAAAATACACGAAGAGGGCTTTACCTGGCATTTCCCAATAGAAAGTCTGGCCATTCAACAATACTTAAGCGGCCAAACGTCTTATTACTGGGATATGCTCAATTTACAATGGGCATGCTGACTGGGTGTCCAATCAGTGTGTTCACTTTTGCATACTAATCACCATGCATTATATAGTGCATGATAACTACAAGAATCATTTGCAGGTGATTTGAAAAGATTGGGAAGAGAGACTGAAAAAGCATTTACAAAGGAGCAATGGGAGAACATATGTATGGCTCCTAACTATACAACAAAAGTCAAGACGGTTGAGCATTTTTGCTAGGAAGTGTTTGCAAAGGTTATTTTATACCCCAAGCAGACTTCAAAGATTATATCTCTCGGGTAAATAGCAAGTGCTGAAGGTGTGATAGGAAAAAGATCGGTAACTGGGAACTTATTTTTGTGAGTGTAAAGAGATGGCGGATTTTAAAAATTCCCTGCGGAGTACTCTGTCAAAAATATTGGGAACAAGTAGCTGAAACCAAGGAAATGGAACTGAGGCACAAGATCTGAATTGCCCAGACAAAATAAGGCCTGAATAAGTTTAATGCTATTAGCTAAAAAAAAAACAAACAAACTAGAAAATGAAATACAAATTTAAATAAATTGTAATTGAATTATTGAATATTATTAAAGAGTAAAAGAATTGGAAGTAGTATCTTTATAAAATGGAAGGAACAAATTATACAAAAGAAATGGAATTTGTTGAAACAATGCATGCAAAATAATATTTAGGATGAGGAGTGAGGTTTAAGAGATGGCAGGAGTTGAGCAATTCATGTAATGTTGAGGCGAATGACAGCTGTTATAAAGAAAGAAAGAAAACATCTAATGTATAATACGATTTGTTTTCTTTTCTATTAATGTATGTGTGCCTATGTCATAAGTGATAATTTAATAAAGATGTTGAAAAAAAAAAAACATTTGTCTAAAATCCCATAACATACCCAGACACACATTTCACTGAACAGAGCTCAGGTGTCTTGCTTTTGGAGGCTTTTTAGTGTTACACAATACTTGAACTTTCACTGAGCACATCAGCAGTCTCAAACTCCAGACCTGCAGGCCAGATGCAGCCCAGAAATATTTACACTTTGTTACACTAAGCTATGCCCAAATCTAGGGTTCTTATTTTACTTTTGGAATGTCACACCTCTAGCAATCTAAACACATCCTTGCCATTCTAGAGCATTTTCTGAAAAATCAGCTTAAAAGGCATAACATAAACAAATGTAAACATTTTGAGAACTATAAA
>NC_056746.1:520795684-520865684 GCF_019279795.1 Protopterus annectens | reverse complement strand
AATCTCTCATTTGACAACCACGTGGCCAAAGTGGTTAGAAAAACATTTTATATAGCCCACCTAATCATGAAGGGATTCACATCTAGATCAGGGAGGTCATCGTGCCTCTTTACTCATCCCTCATCAGGCCCATAATTGAGTACAATGCCCCTTTGGGATGTACCTTACCAGACACCTGCAGCAACTGGAAAGACCCCAAAAGTACCTCACCAAGAGGATCAAAGGGCTCAAACAGATGCCATATGCTGCCCAGTTAAAGAAACTCCAGCTCTACTCAGTGGCATACCGCCTGTTCAGAGGCGATCTGTGCCTGATGTATAAAGCCATGTCCAACCCGGAATTAATGGACATGCTGCACCTCAGAAAATCCAAATCCCATCAAGCTACGCGCTCAAGAGACTTGAACTTCAGCACTGAAATAAATAGGACATGCTGGAGGGACAGATTCATAATCCAGAGGCTCCCTTCACTCTGGAATAAAATCCCAGTCCAGGTTAGGCAGAGTCCCTCATTGACTCTCTTCAAGAGGAATCTTGATGAGTGGATGGGAGATCATAGGTTTACCCCGGGTATCACTTCTGTGACACTGTTAGACAGAGGCGCAGTATACTAACCTCGAAAAAGGGCATAGCAAAATAAATTTAAAATGGGTGGCGAAAGCCAAACACATTCTGGCTAGGCTTATAAATGCCCTAGGGCAGATAGTCTAGTATGAACCTATGAACCTATGAACCTATATATATATATATATATATATATATATATATATATATATATATATACATACACATATATATGGGTGTGCTTCCTAGACAATATGACATGTTTGCTTCTGGCTAGCATAAATGTCTAACTTAGCTGATCTGCAGCTTCTGTGGCATCATTTCTGGAAACCCCTGTAGCCCTCTATTATCCACAGACTTGGACCTATTTTCCAGAACAATGCACACAGTTCTATATGTGTTTCGGGGCTGCTGATGATTCTGCAAATGCACTTATCACAAATCCAATGATTGTGAGTACATTATACTGAAATTCAGTTACAGCAAACCTCAAATAAATCGTTTTCCCCCAGGGGGCATGTCCCCTGCTCCTTAAACTTTTATGTACCAATTCCATAGTAGCTATTGTACACCTGTCACATTCCCTGTTTTCAATTTGCTTTTATAGTTTTCACCTGGTGGTGTTCTCATGGGCTTTGTTGGCTATCAGTCCTAAGTGTCACATACTATGGTAGTCCACTGTTCCCATTCTGTGCCCATGTCTGTGCACCTCTTCTTCTCAGTGCCTGCTCCTTACATGCATTTCATATAATAGCTTTTTTTGTCTATCTTGCTTGACATGTGTGTGTTGCTATTATGGAGTGAATGTACAGCCTGCTTCCTTGCTTGTGTTGTCCTGCTTATGATGTCATGACCTTTGGGTCAATGTGGATGCATGTGTGGCCTGTGGAAGAGGTAGGCATCATTAGGTTAACTGGTTGCTGTTTTCTTTACAGACTGCAGGCACTGAGCTGTCTGGATGTGTAGGAGTGCAATGCTCCCTATGTCCGACATAATCTGCACATGCTCACTTATGATCCGTATCATTTGTTGGACTCCTCTGCAAATACCTTATGCACAGGTCCACTTCTCCTAGCAGCATTTTGTGTTCACCCTAGCTGGCACACCACTGCTGTGTAATGTACTTCTGTGCATACACACAGCAGCATCTAAGCTGGGATAGTTTCCATATTAGCACGATGTTATGTACTACTGGATATTTATGCTGCCCTTTTGGCATGGATAGGAACATATGTCATAAGAAGCTGACTGGAGACACACAATGGATGTCTATGCAAAGGGTCATTGAGGTCACATTCTGTACAGTAATAATGGTAATACATCTTTACGCACATTGAGTTCATCCACAAGGTTTTGCATCCACATCCTGAACCTGCTAAATGTTTTGTGGCTTGTTTACCCCTATGTGCGTGTGTATCCTACTTGTTTAGTATACTGTATTGCAATTCACATTATATGCTGCATAATTTTGCACTTTGTACAAACATTTTGGGTTACACTTACTTGCTATTGTGATACTACTGTTGTGAAAATTTCTTTTGACATCCATTTCCTGTCTCTGTTGTTTCTATTACTGGATTCTGTAAACTGAATTGTGTTTTTCTAGTTCATTGTGCAGGTGAGACTTGTGTGATAACATTCTATCAGCATTGTGTAAACCTTACTTTTTGTTTTTATTTTGCAGCAGTTGTGTACAACTGCATGATGACAAAATGTTCAGTTTAGTTTGCCAACCTGAGATTAAGATATAAAATATGCCAAACAAAAAACAATGAAATACATACTGACTGTGCTGCTTTGGAAATGATTATAATAAGGTAGGTTGTTGTAGGGGAGGGGAGGGGAGGGGGCTTTGCTTCCACGTGAATGCTGCATTGTGACTTGCATTTCTCTCTTTTTTCTGACTTTTCTCAGTGACCATCTTCATTTGGTGTTTCTCATGCTTGTTCACTGGTGTAAAGCACACATTGTCAAGCAAACTGTTCCTCCTTAGTGCAGCATGTAATGTTACTAATGTTACTACTGTATGCTGCTCTACACCCAGCCTTTATGTGTGCATCTCACTTTCACTAATGTCTGCTGATCTATACTTAGCCTTTAAGTGCCCAGCACATTTTCACTAATGTCTGCTGATATGCACCCAGCCTTCCAGCCTTTATGTGTCCAGCCCACATTCACTAATGTCTGCTGATCTACAACCAGCCTTTATGTGTCCAGCCCACATTCACTAATGTCTGCTGATCTACACCCAGCCTTTATGTGTCCAGCCTACATTCACTAATATCTGGTGCTCTGCACCCAGTCTTTTTGTCTGCAGCCCACATTCACTGTCTGCTCATCTATACCCAGCCTTTATGTGTCCAGCCCAGGTTCACTAATGTCTGCTGCTCTATACCCAGCCTTTATGTGCCCAGCCCACTTTCACTTATGTCTGCTGATCTACATCCAACGTTTATGTGTCCAGCCCACATTCATTAATGTCTGCTGATCTACAACCAGCCTTTATATGTTCAGCCCACTTTAACTAATGTCTGCTGCTCTATACCTAGGTGTTATGTGTTCAGCCCACTTTTGCTTGTCCAGCCCATGTTCACTAATGTCTGTTGCTCTACACTCAGCATTTATGTGTCTAGCCCACTTTCACTAAAGTTTGTTGATCTATGCACAACCTTTATGAGTCAGTCTTCTAACTACAAGCATATAAGTTTATACATGTGTTTGACTGCTAACTGGAGAGCTCTACTGTAGCATCAGGAAGAAAGTCAAATTCTGTAACAAAAAAGGAAGGAACATAGGCAAAATGCACCCATTTCAGAGGTTCTTCTTGGCAAACAATTGGTATAGGAAGTGCATACTTATTAATATATTTATTTATTTGTTTGTTTCATCTGTATGTGTTCTGTTGTACTTCATGTGTCCTATTCCACTGCTTAACTCTTGCACAGAATTGTTAGCTGTTCACTATGATGCCAAATGGGTTACACGATTGACAGACAACAACAGGGAAGGTAGAGATTCAGATTAAAATGTTCCGAAGGATGGTTTTCCCAAAGGCTGCCCTGTCCTTGGGATAAAGCTCTGACTGCAGTATTTGAGGAAGATTTGAGAAGGTTTGAAGTGTCTTATTTGTATGCTTTGTAAACCTAATACCACTACTGCCATAGGGTTCAGCTTGGGCATGCCACTTACTTCTGCTGATGATCAAACCCCTCAAGACTGTCCAGCCCCTTTTAAGCTAGCACTTCTGTATAATCTCAGATCTCCATTAGAGATTCTACCATGATAACAAGCACCTGGACACATGTCTGGTACTTCCCCCTGAAGAGAGGTAACCTGGAAAAGCAGTGTCACTCCTCTCTTCATCCATAAAAGCTCCAATAGGCTCTTAAGCTGCTATTTGAATTTGAGTCACCAGGGTTGTAGTCAGGGCTCTATCCCTCTATGTTATTTGGAGGTGACTACTGGGGGAAAATTTCTTATTTCGCACACATTCCCATTTCCAGATACTGCCTAGCTTTAATCAACAACCTGGTCAAAGGTATGTCCACTATTTATCAATGGATGCAATTCTGGACATAGTGATGCAGCTGTCTATATAATTATAACTCTGTTGTCTAACTGTCTGTTTATCTACCCATGTATCTATCTATCTTTTGATCTATTTATATATCTCCTTTTATCTATCTATCTGGAGAATGCTTGTAGAAAGTGATGTCATCATGGGGGATGCAGGCTATGGTACACACCGATCCTTATGGACATTGCACCCTTTGTCAGTATAAGGCTATCATTGCCACCTGTCAGCCATCTATGTATCCCTGCTTTGTCTGAGCATTACAGTTGGTAATGTCTACTTACCTTATATCAATAGGAAATTAAGCTATGCTTGGTTCTAACCTTTTTAGCAGTTCGAAAAGCAGAGTGGGGTCATTCCCAACAGAGTTTACTGGCAGTACAAATGGATGAACTGCCTCTGTACCAGTGGATTGATCTACCATTTTTTTCCTGTTCTTAGGAAGTTGCATTTTGGACCCAAATTTATTTTTTTATTTTATTTTACATTTGTTGACCGGGATAGTCCGACTGGATGCATGTCCATTTTCAGCGGAGGCCCGGGGAGAAAAGCTCCAAGGGCAAGCAGATACAGCATTACATAATACCAGCATTACATATTACAAACAGACTATTTACAGAGATTACATAAGTAAGCAAGTTAAACAAGTTCCACAGGTTAGAGTTAATCCTGAGCACAAGTCAGGATTAAATTAAATTACACAGTAAACTGGTTAACAGATTTTTTACAGATTCTAGAGAGAGTTAGCCAGGCTTGATACATTGACATAGCCAGTTAAGTGACAAATGTTGTTTGAGTCTAGTTTTAAATTGACCTAAGATGGAAAGTAAGGTAACATCAGCTGGAAGAGAGTTCCAGGATCTACTTACAGAGTTTGCAAAGAGAGAGTCACCGGCTGTGTTATTAATTTTGCTAGTCTGAATTAATAGTTTGTTAGAGGATTGAAGCAGTCTAGGATTGTTATAGGGGGTGATAATATTTTTAAGTGCAGGAGTATTGTCCGGATTATAGAGGATTTTATAGGCCATAATCAGTTGGTTATACTGGATTAGGCTGGGTAGTTCAAGCCACCCAAGCTGATTTAGATTGATGCAATGATGTGTCCTAAAAGGCAGCCCAGTGGCAAACTGACAGTGTGGTTGTAGCAAATTGAGAGTTTGTTAAGGACAGTCTTGTTTAAATTCGAAAGTAGAGGGGATGCATACAGAAGGGTTGAAAGAAGGTGAGAGCGAGCTATGGCAATTTTAGCTGGAGGGGTTAGGAAGGCTTTTATTCTGTAAAGTGACCCTAGTTTTTTATTGATGGTTTTGATAGTTTGGTTAACATGTAGGTCAAATTTTAGATTATTGTCTATGATGACACCTAATAGTTTTGTAGAGGGGTCAGGGAGATTATTGTGCCATCATTTGAATTTATGGTAAAGGTGAAAGCGGTAGACCCACGTGTTGGTGTAAATAACAGCATTTTAGTTTTTTTTGGGATTTAGGATCAGACGATGTTCAGAAAGCCAGTTTTCTATTGTATTAAAGGTGGTCTGGGTAGCTGACCATAACTCTACTGGAGATGTGGCTGAGCAAATCAGAGTAGAGTCATCAGCATATTGGATACAGCTGACTTTTGGGATGACAGTATAAAGGTCGTTAATGAAGATGGAGAACAGCAAGGGCCCTAGTATAGAGCCTTGTGGTACTCCAGGGGTGTTAGGTAGAAGGTTAGAGTGTTTGTTCTGCCAGAGGACAGCCTGCTGTCGACCATTCAGGAAGGATTGAAACCATTGAAGGGCTCTAGTATCTAGACAGAATGTTTGCAGGGTGTGGATTAAAAGTTGGTGATCAACCATATCGAATGCCTTGGAAAGATCCAAGAAGAGGGTTGAGGATATATCATTATTGTTGCGATTATGGTTTATGGTGTTGGTAAAGGCTAGGAGGGCTGAAGTAGTGCTGTGATGAGGACGGAAGCCATGCTGAGTGTCTGCCATAAGGTGATTCTGGATTAGGTGGTGCATGAGTTGTCTATGAATACATTTTTCCATAATCTTTGCAAGTGGAGAGAGTATAGCTATTGGCCTATAATTGGAGAATTCAGTAGAGCTGCCTCCTTTGTGAAGTGGGATTACATAGGATATTTTCCAGATGGTGGGAATTTTAGCTTCTACTATGGTTCGATTGATTAGTATTGAGACGGGGTAAGCAATAGCATCAGCTGATTTTTGTAGGTACTCTGCAGGGAGTTGATCAGCAGAAAGTGTAGTGGGTTTTAATTTTTTGATCAAGGTACGGATAAGTGAAGTGTCGACTGGTTGGAAGCTGAATGCGAGTAGGTTTCTAGGGGTGCTACTTTCAGGACCAGGGGAGCTAGGAGGTAGTTGGCTAGCTAGGGCTTGAATTGTCTCAGTAAAGAATTGGTTAAAACTATCAGAAACATCTTCAGGGGTTTTATCAATAATAGCAGCAGGGATTGGGGTTGAAGTTCGTCCAGGATGTAGTAGATTATTTAAACCTGCCCAAAACTTCTGAGTGTTATTTTGATTTACTGTCTGTAAATTACAGTAGTTTTGTTTTTTTGTCTTGTAAAATTGATTTTTTGGTTTTGTTCCTGGATTGCCTGTATTTAATGTGATCTTCAGGGTCTTTAGAAGAGCACCATAAAGCCCATACAACTTTCCAAACTTACAGTACAAAGACAGTGGAGATGTCCTTTACAGCTATTTTCTCATTCAAGGCCTCCACAGTAACAAGCTCTGGTTTATGTAAACGTTTAGTACTGATTAAAAGGAAGTGCCTGAGGTTTTTTGTAAGGGAGCAAACAGTTATTTTCCCTTCCTGCTTATACTTGTGTCATATTCACTGAGAATAACTGTGCCCCATATGCAACATGGGAAAAGGGGTTGGATGGATAGTTGGATGGACAGATGGATAAGCAGATGGATGGATGGATAGATAGATAGATAGACAGACGGATTTGTGCCCATTATACCTGTCAACATCTTTCCTGCCACCAGCTTAAGCTACTCAATTCTGCCAACATTTTTACCACAACAAACTCACATTTCTCTAGGATCACACACAGGATGATTTGCTTACTTTTGTATTTTTTTTCTGAACATGTCTGTGCTAAAAAGGGGTCTGAAATCACAGTCTCAAATATCAGTGTACATAATAATCATATAAAATCAGCATGAAATTTGTCACCTAGGAATAATAATGCATAAAAAATAACTTGATATAGCTATACAAGTAACTGACATTAATGCACATATTTTTTTACATTTCTGTTTTTTCTAAACTCTGTATCAGGAAATTTTAGAAGAAAACTATTTTGCCTTACCTTGTGTTTTGGGCATTCCAAAGAAAAACTCTCTTCACTTAATGAACAACCTAGTGAAAAGACAAAAAGACAGAGTGTAACAAAGACTAGTGTGATTAATACATACATTTGTCTGCAAAGATTAGTTCTTAATTCTTTGGAATTTATGAAACAGTTAATATGCAATAATACAAATTAGACAAATTATGCAGTGGTGGTGCTGCGGTAACATTATCGCCTCATAGCAAGACGTTGTCCCGTTCGATTCTCAGCTAGAGCATCTTCTGTGTGGAGGCATACGTGAATGGGGCATGCCTTCGTTGAAGGTTGTGCGTCAGGGCTGGTAACCCGGTACGTAAAAATCCACTACCAATCATTAGCGGACCGGAGTTCCGCTGTGGAGACCCCTAACCGGGAAAAGCCGAAAGACACAAACAAATGTGTTTGTACATCTTCCTATATAGGGTAAGTGTTGTTTAAATGAAAATCTTTTTTAGTGAAATTCCTGTTCATTCCATCTGCTCCATTTCAACACAGTTGTGATTCTGAAGGTCTGAAGGTGATTATAATTAAGAGGTTTAGGGCTTTGCCCTGCCCACAGAGAAGTTTGCTTTTGGAGGACGGTGTCCCATCAATTACCCTAGTGTCACACTAGCAATATAACAAACAAAGTAGTCTCAATTAACCAGTAGAATGCATTCAGCTAAAGCACATGTTCAGTAGTCAATTTTTTACTTTTATTTATTTTATTTATTTATTTTATTTATCCTTTTGTTGATCAGGTTAGTCCCATTAAACTAATGGCCTCTTTTTGGGGAAACCCAAGGTGCTATTTATCCTACTAGGGAAAATTTGGTCAGGGCATTGGAGAACTTCCCCTACTCTTTTCAGTTGGCACCATGGGATCATCATAGGTTCATAGGTAGGTACTAGGCTATTGGCCCAAGGGCCTATGTAAGCCTAGCCATCAAGGTTCCCTGGCTTACGCCACCCAAGAAAATCATTTTCTTGTGCCACTGTCGAGCAGAGACACAGAAGTGATCCCCGGGGTGTATTTCCTATTTCCCATCCACTCATCAAGATTTTTCTTGAAGAGTGCTAATGAAGAACTTTGCTTGACATAGATGGGTAGCCTGTTCCAGAGTATGGGAAGTCTCTGGGATAGGAATCTATCCCTTCAGCATGTCCTGTTTATTGTGGTGACAAGGTTTAGGCACCTAGAGTGTGTAGCTCGGAGGGATTGGGATTTCTTTAGGTGTAGCATGTCCAACAGCTCTGGGTTTGACACAGCTTTATATGTTAGGCAGAGATCACCTCGGAGTAGGCGATATGCTATGGAGTAAAGCTGGAGTTTTTTGAGACAGTCAGTGTAGGGCATTTGCTTGAGTCCAGTAATCCTCTTTGTGAGGTACTTCTGTGGCCTTTCCAGCTGCTGTAGATGTCTTGTGAGGTACATTCCAAAAGGGGCGTTGTACTCTATAATGGGTCTAATGAGTGTCGAGTAGAGGGGAACGATGACCTCTTTTTTCCTGGATGAGAACCCTTTTATGATGAGGTGTGCCACGTAGAAGGACTTCCTGACTACTGTGGCGATGTGACTATCAAAGGAGAGACTACTGTCCACCTGGGTCCCAAGGTCTCTTATCATGCATTTGGTGTTAAGTAGATTGCTGCCTATGTGGTAGTTCATGGGTACAGAGTTTTACTAAAGGGGATGACACTGCACTTTTTGGCATTGAGCTTGAGGCCATGGCTCTGACACCAGGCATATGTCTCAGAGAGGCCCTTCTGTAGGATGTTTACATCATTTGGGGACTTGACTATGGCTCCTAGTTTGCAGTCATCTGTGAACTTTGTTAGCCAGAGGCCTTCTGTGTTAGCCTGTACTTCAGAGAAGTAGATACCAAACAGGAGCGGTCCCAGGATGGAACCCTGTGTCTGAGCTGCCACTAATTCAAGCAGATGGGGTCTTGGTTTAACATCTCATCTGAAGTATAACACACTCGGGAGGGTGGCACCCCCCAGTGCTGCCATGCAGTATTAGCTATCGATTTACCTGGAATGGGAATAGAACCCACAGCCTTCTGCAGCAAAGACAACTATGCTACCTGTTGCACCACTGATACTGTTTATTCTTTCTATTAAAGTTGTTTAAAGTTTGATCAACCAACGTGTACCAATGTTTCCAGTGGTATCAACAATTAATAATGACTTTTCATTGAAAAGGTTTGCATTAAAACAACACTAACTCTATATAAGTTTTCATCAGTGATGCTCATCTTTCATCAGTGAGGGTTATCTTTGTCAGAACATAAAGGACCTGAAGAAGCCTTTACCCTTATTAATACTCATAAGGTCATGTCTTTCGTTGAAGTGGATGAGTGCCATGCTTCTCAACCACTAAGCATCAGAAATTTGGGAAAAGCTAAAAATAATGCAGGGATGACGGCCCAAAATCAGGGGCAAGTTTTAGATATTGTTCTTATAAATTTTGAAAGTTGCTAGGATAACAGGTTTTGCATTAGCTTATAATTTCAGAAGAATATGAAGTCTGAATCTCAAATATATGTCATTGTTTAATTTCTTCAGTCTTGAATGATTTGCCAGAAAGCCACAAAATGTAAGATGAACAGACCAAAAAATCTGAGGCAAAAATCTGGGCATTATTCTAAAATCTGGGTAGTTGAGAGGTATGATGACTGCTTATCATAAAAAATAATACTGGCAGTATATGTTGCTATCTTCTTAAAATGTATATTGCTCTCTGTTCTTTTAAACCCCAAATGTATTTATCCATATTAAAAGGGAAAGTATATGTACCACACTGAAAGCAAATATATTGCTTCATGTTTTCCAAGATGTAATATAATAAAATTAGCAACAGAAATAAATGGAGCAGTGCAGTCTAACCATATTCCAAAACACATTATCTGAAAATATTCCCACTGAGGAACTCTCTGTTCTGAGGACCTCCTGTGAGGCCTTAAGAGGAAATAAGTTCCCCTGTCACACAACATGTTTGAAAACTTCATCTCTGTCCAAAGAACATAATACTACACAACCTGGCAGATACTGCTGTGTGTGTATCATTTCAGTGACTACAGTTCCTTTTTCTAGAAATATGTGTATAAAGGCATACACCCTGAAGAGAATCTGGCGTTTAAAGATCAGGTGTAAAGTGACAGAACGTTATTTTTACATACAAAATTGTTCACAAGCATCCTTGTGTATGCGAACACTCTTTTATGTAATAATAAAACTTAATTTCAAGCCACCTTTTAGTAAAGTAACACTTAAAGAAGCTTGTAATCACATAAGTGTAAACTAGTCATGACGCATTTTGCCATTACTATTAATATGGCGGAAGAAGGCATGTATTTCACTTTGGGGACTAGTATAATTAGAGAGGATTATCGTAAGTAAATACTTGTGAAACAATTATTTAATTGCTAACCTCTTAAATTAACAGTTTGGCAGAAAAACACATTTTTTGCCAAACTGTTAATTTAACAGGTTGGCAATTAAAAATAACTGTTTCATAAGCATTTACTTAACACTAATCCGCTCTAATTATAGTGGCCCCCAAAGTGATGTTCACACCCCCTCCCACCATATTAATATTAATGCCATAAATACGGTTTGACCAGTTTACACTTCTGTGATTGAAAGTTTTTTTAAATGTTTATTTATTAAAAAAGCCTGAAACAATTTTTTTTTTGCATAAAAGTGTTCACATACACAAGGATGCATTTAAATACTTTTTTATGTAAAAATAAAACTTTGTTTCTTGCTTTAAGGAGCAGTTTCTCTTCATAAAAGTGTGTGTCATTCAATAATAGTCTTGTGGACTGGTTTACTAAATGCAAGTGTGTGTGTGCACCTCTGAGGATTTATCTGCTAAAAGCAGATTCGGGGTAAACTGCCCAAGTGATAATTTTGACAAGATAGGCTAGTTAGTAGAGTCACAGAAAACAATAACTGTGAAAAATAAAATGTAACATACATTTGTTGATGTTAAATATTTTGCTGTGCAATGTAAAAATTAGTGGAGTGACTAGCCAGAACAGTGAGGCACAGGGAAATGAAACTAAACAGTTACATTACAAAATAACAGTGCATTCAGTTCTTTATTAGAATCTTAAAAATGTCTATGGAAGTAGGAACATTCTAGATTACATTAGCTTAGTTTTCAGTAGTAGTTTTTGAAAAAATAAAAATATTACTTTTTTAAATGACTCACTTTATCAGACTGGATGTATTGACTGTCTCTGAAAAAATACATAAAGTAATTCTTCTGTATCTGCCTGTACATTTTTTGATTCACCTTTTACCATGTAAGCTGCATTATCGTGAATTGGTTTGTTAAGTTGGTAAGCTTAAAAGCCTCAGTACTGATTAATTAAAGTATGCTTTATTCCTTAGATAATAATTATGTTGCCCTAATTTCACCGCTAAGGTCTTTTGGAAATTCTGTTTAGTTATTTTGCATTTATAATAACATTTTTGATAGTTTACTGACATTAATGTAATGTAAATTTTGACTGCCTGACTTAACATTCTAGAACTGTCTCGGGCTGATAAGTTAAAAGCATATATTTTCAAAAGAAAAAAAAAAAAACTGCAGTACACTAAATCTGAAAACTACACAAGTTCGAAAAAGTATTTACACTTTACCAGGAGGTGCATGAAGTAAGGACTGAGGGACATATCCTCCATAGGATGGAGTTGTAGCTTCCATGCAAGAAAAACAGTTTCATACTTTTGCAAGTTTCAGTAAACATAAATTTCAGTCTTTCACAGTGCAATCTGTAATAACCATGTTGGGATTCATAGATAAGTTATATAGTACACAATATACACTTATGTCACAATTAACCTGCAGGCTTCACAGAGTGGCAGAGATTCATAGGCCCATGATGCACTGCAGTGCAGTGAGCTCTTATGTTCAACAGAAGATATAGGCAATTAATTTATAATAATATGCAAATTAAGCAGGATAGGGAAGTGAAGGCCTAATGATTTGCAGATGTACGACAGATGAAGTTAGTTGTGATTCATAGTCATATGTGGTAGAAGTTACACACCATAGGCTCATGCATAGTTACCAGGCTTGCAGTCCAGGGAACTATTACGGAGCCTAGGCCAAGTCCCAACTTGCCCCTAAACACTATTTGGTTAAGTGACTTGCTTGAGGTCACACAGTAGGTGAATTAGAGCTGAGGAAATCCAACTCTGTACCATGGGAACTACAGCTCATAGCCTAACTTCTCTGTGCCAACTGCCAGACTTTGTATATGTGACTATAAAATAGGAAATGATGCCAAAAATTCTGGATCTGCAGATAGTGCAAATGCTTGGAGTAGCACCGTTGTTTCTGCAGCAGGATATTGGCATTGTTAGTGCCATTATTTCCTGCTTGTATGCTTGAAATAACATCTGGTGCCAAATAAAACATCACTTCCAGTGGGTCACATACCGCCAAATAAAACATTACTTCCAGTGGGTCACATACCGCCAAATAAAACATTACTTTCAGTGGGTCACATACCATAATTTTACTGATCAAGAGATTACTGATCATTTTAGAATAGACATTGTATGGGCTTTAGTTATACCTGTATACAGAATATGTAGGAAAGCGTGGCCTTCCCATACCTGTGGAAATTAAGGTATATATAACACTTTCTATTCCAGCTACAGAGATCTTTCAGATGTAACTATATGCTGGGTGTTTCATAGAACTCCACCTCTAGAATATGCCACAAGTTTCATGATATAATGCTTGTACATGTGGCGTAGCATACATGATTACCTAGCATACTAAAGAAAACAGCTAATTTGCATGTTTTAGGAAACTGCCCACCTCCGTGAGGTATGGAGTGGTATAGACTACAAACATATGGCAATAACGGCCATACTTGACCCACAGTCTCAGAGGTTTGTGGACTGGAAGGACAAGTATTCTGTGACATATCAGGTAATGCATAATGCATGGGGGATCATAACTAATGTGTTCATACAGTACCACAGCAGTTCATGGGATTCACTTACATATGATTCACTTATATATGACACACATCTCAGCTACTTTGCAACTTCCTATATACTGACATTCCACAGATCTATCTATTTAGTAAGTGCAGGCAGTGTGGCTAACACTAATGTATACTGCTAAATTTATACTGTGTCCAGGTGTTTTAACTCACCCACACTAACTGAAACTGTACAGCAGGTAACGATGGTTAACCTTTGGAGACCTGGCTTATGACACCTGTAGAGAAGCCACAGAGCATGGCCAAGCTCCAGTACAATACCACACATGAACAAACATGCAATACTGCACAGCATAAAATCAGCCTGCTGAAATCCCACTACTGGTGGTATTGACGTGTCTGGGGGGGGGGTGGCATTCCAGTATGACCCTACTATAGTTTGTATGATATTCTTACCATGCTGTATGCTGCACATTTAAATAGTGAGGAGACAGACTGGCAGCTACAAGATACTGGTATGATCACAATATGTATACACACACACACACACACACACACACACACACACACACACACACACACACACACACACACACACACACACACAAGAAACAACATCAATACCAGCATCCTGTGAGCATATGGTGGAACAACAGTAACTGGTAGTCACACTGGTAATCGTATGATCCCATCTAGACAGTGACAGGTGCTGTTTATGGCAGTGGAGGTGAAGTGGTGATGTCTAGTCCAGACCTATGGGCCCTGACAAACACACAGTGACAGTGACAGTTCAGTGTCACATAGAACAAACATGATGCATGCAGCTAATATCATACTGTGCTGGTCAGGGCTTAGCCAAGCCACACTGTATATCAGACATTTCCACATACAGAGGCTAGAGGCTGGTGTGAGACACAGACATCATCATGCACACAGGTGACTAAGAATACAATTACACACTGGTTTATACACAAGGAGAAGCATATCACAGGAGGCAGATGGATGGTTATTGAGGTGACAAATGCACAGGAACAATTTTCTCCTTAAAGGGGTTTAGGGACAACTATGTGACTGTGACCTGCAATCTCTCTGATAACTTGCTTGTTTTATTTATTTATTTTATTTTATTTGTTGACCAGAGTAGAGCACTAACCTCCATGGATATTTTTTAGACTCAGCCTGAGAACACTCTCTGGTTAAGTGACTTGCTCAGAGCCACACAATTAGGCAATCAAACCCTGGACCACTGGACTACAGGAAACCACTCATTAACAGCTTCTGAATCCTCTGTGCCAATGCCATACAAGTCCTTGTTGCACTAGGACTTGGGGTTCACCTCTGCAAAGATGGCATGTGACTGCAGGACTGTGACCTAGATAGTGCTTGCTCACAAGATATCCAACTAGTAGAGGTTGGGTGTTTTGGCACCCATAGAAATGATTAGCAAAGTGCTATATACTCCCATATGCAGGTAAGAAATGTGTATCCTGTGATGCCCCATGTACATAGCCACCCCAGCATGTACCCTGCCCTTATCTTGGGCAGCCCTGTTAATGTGGTTAATGATGAGGATACTGGCAATCCTCTGCATGGAGATGGTGATGAAAGCTTTGTGTGCCACCACAGACCTCATAAGACCAATTAGTATTGTTTTTCTGGACTCCATGTCCTTACAGGTGCCACACAACATAATAAATAGCTCCATGCTGGACTGGATTGCAGCAGATTGTTCCCGGATGATACTCCGGCACATGTGCTGATTGATGCTAAAGGTTGCCTGCTTGTCAGGGGACAACTCTAATGTGTGATGGCATTAGGCACCTCTGTGAGAGTGTGCAATAGTTGATATACCCATATTAGATACAGTGTTCTCACACATTGACACAGATGGTGATAGAATATTACTTATGGTTGAATCCATGGATGATTCCTCCCTCACTGGGGATGGTGAGCACTCTGACCATACAGCCTCATGTTCTTAGTTGGTTGGGGACACACCACTGACCTTTATTTCATCTGGATGTGCACCCAAGATGGAGGCAGACAATCCCCCTGTGTTTAGCCTTTGCACAGATGTCAAAATCAGAATTGTGTCCTGTCCAGTCTCTGCAGGTGTTATCGCAGCAGTGCTCTGTCCAATAAGTAAGCAACATGAACATGAGCACCTGTGCTAAAATTGAGCCCCTGCAGCCTTCACACTAAGGGTTTCCATGCACCAAGTACCCTATGATCTTAAGCTATTACTGCTGGTCTCCTGACTTAGCTGAAAACCCAACATTCCTATAACAAAACATAGATAACATAAGCTGTGATCCACCTGTATGATCTGTCTGTAGTGCTAAGGTACATAAATCTGCAGAATGTGGTACTGATCTGATCATACCTACATACCTACTAACATGAGTCCATTCTCAATCCAGAGTCCACTCCTTTAGGAATGATCCTAGAACCAGTGCCCCATTCCCACTGGTACACCAACAACCCCTCGATGTTTTGTCAGCCTGATTCTACCAGGTGGCTGTTCCAGTGACTGATCTCTCAGCTACCATGGAATGTGCTTTTGCCTTACAATGGCATAGCATGTCAGTACCATGGTTATGACACCATTCTAATATTCAGTCATGCTCCCACCCCACAACATTTATGTTATGGACCACTTTCTGCCACACTCGGCCCCATTAAAGCTGCTCAACACCATCATTTTTAAATGTGCTGTCAATGTGTCCTAACCGTCAGTAGCAGGTCATCATTTTCAGGAGGGTTTGATGTCTAGCTCATCTTCTAGATATAAAGATGCATGTAAACACATGCCACAGAGCTACAGACTGTATAATACTACCAGTGGTAAGGTGACCACTACAGTTACAGAAAACAGAGTAAACAAGTTATACCATACTACTGTATATTCACAGTGACAGCTATGGGGAGTATGCCTTAACAACACTTGCAGGGACAGATATGGGAATAAATCCATCAGGTATATTTGTGAAACAATGGTATATGTGCACTCCCCACAGAGCTCATCAATTTTTTTAAAGACCGACAAGTACGAAAAGGTAAGGCAGTGAGATGTCCTGCTAACATTAGGGGACATCTTACTAAAAGCTGGAGACATGGCCCCACCCTAGTGCGGTGGAGAGATACAAATGTGGAGGCATAGGATTGCCATACCCACCGTAACAGACTACCATATATATTAGACTGGCCGCATCCTCACCATATGCAGTGACAAACATGTAGAGGGACAGATTGTAAAGACACTGTGGGCTACTTTGTTTCTAGTGGATTCTGCATACAATATACACATGCAAACATGCACTTCCATACTGATAGCCTTTTATAATGTGAATTCAAGTGCAACAGTGCACATCCTTACAAAGGCAGACAAAACAGCCTTCCCCTCACTTTCAGAGTACTATGTGTCTCCTCTGAGTGCCTGTAGGGCAAAAAAGTGCTGCTATTCCTCCTAATACTGATTTCCAGATATGCAGGATAGTTTTAAAAATCTGTATGATCTAACATGCAGAATGGGGTGCATGCCTCTAAAACAAGAACATTGTATACCTGTTTCCACAACATACTCTTAATTATCAGGTCAGGTTGCATGAATGTCTAAAAGCTGCTTTAATTTGCTGTCATGCATCGGAGACTTAAAACACAGGTTCCTGTATGTACTTACCTGTGGCATTTCATCACCCTGAGCTCATGCATGAGATCTGTGCAAGAACTTCACCACACCACTTCACAACTTCATATTGTACCAAACATGATTCAGAAATAACATTGTAAGCATGATTCATATGATTCATATGCTACTATTTTGTTCCTCATAAAAGTGACACCATTTCCAGAGGATGTTTGGGAGAACAGAAACTTCTACTAGTGCCCACCACACAGTGCCTACATGGTGAATGAAGGACATCAAGACTGTGCTCTGTCAAGTTCATGGCTATTTTAGGGAGAACCTACTGGGCCCTTTTGAGAGTGCCTTCAAAATGTTAATGCTTGGTATGACCTGGCTAAAGAGGTGACCACAGCCATAGGCATTACTAGTATGGGGGAGCAGTACACATATATAGATGCATCTATGCACAAAAATGTCTATATCTATATCTATATCTATATCTACATCTGTATCTGTACTTATAGGTGTACGGATATATCTATATATGTAGATAAGTATAGCTAGCTAGATAGGTATAGCTGTATTGCTCACAAGCACACATATATTTCAGTACTTGCTACCCTGGAAAATGTACATAGATGTAAAATATTTTATGCCAAATAACTATCTGCTCTGTTGCTCTTGATTTCTGTGTACCCTTGCACATTTTTCTCTATAAACTGAAGCTGTGGCCGTGAAGATGAATGCTTTATGGAAAGGAAAGAGTAAGTAGTTAAGTCTAGAACAGTAGAGAAAAAGAAGTAATAGATGTTAAGTGAAAAGGTCTTGGTTTTGGAAATCAAGATGTGAAACTATCTTCTGTCTAGCAAGTCTTAATCTGCATATTTGTTAGTATAGATAATGAACTCCCTCCCCCACCTTTTCTTCTGTGTCTATAAGTGAGAAAGATTACATCATCAAGCGGGAAAGCAAACTACAGAACAAAGCCTTATCAGACAGTGAAGTGTCCTTTTAACAAGACAGTCACTTTTATGGACTCCTTTAAACAAAGAGAAGGTTCTAAGATCTAACAGCTGTTTCGACGATAATGGAACAACATCGTGTAAGGACAGTTCTTATAATTAAAGTGATTGTACACCATCTTTCTCAGTGTGATACAGGCCTCCTTCACATCCTTAGACCTCTAAATCATAGACAATCCTGTCTGCGGAGCTTTTGCACACAAAAGCCAGGGATCTCCACTGTGCACAGGCCATCGGTTACCATAGCCACTAGACAAATCAGTAGGAACCCACTGCCTGATTTAGCAATGTGTGTATCCTGTGAAGCATTTTACATAGGAAAACATCTGTAAATGCAAAAATAGTATGTGTGAACATTTATGCTATAAAGGATTGTGATAAATGAAACACTTTGCACAGACAATCTACACAATGTAGCACCTTTAAAAGGCTTACTTTTTTATAATGGACCATGTGATGAATAGCTTTAGGGGTGTAAATTGAGATGATGAACTTGATTAGAGAGAGAATATAAATGCCAATTATTGTGAATGTATTTAAAGGTTATGGTCCGAAAGCTAGTCTTAATTTTAAATGTTATTTAAAAAAAGAGGGGAGTAGTTAATTAAAGTTTTTTTTTTAAGTTCTTAAAATTATATATGGTGAGATCACATGCTTTTTTTGGTCATATGATTATTAGAATATAAAATTTGGGTAAGTTTTGTGATTAGCAGATTTGATGACGTTGTGTGACTTTCTACTTTTTAGAGACAAAAGTGCTTATCTGTTTAGTTTTATTTAGACACTTTTTTTCTTTCCTCTGCACATATGTTTTTTTTTCATTTGGATTTTTACATATGCTGTTTGAGTGAATGAGTATTAGTTGGTTTGTGTGTTTTATTACAGTATAAGTAGACAACTCCGTTAATGTCCAGACTATGACTCAACTGATTAGAAGCTCAGGCACTGTAGGAGCTAGTCAGGAATGAGAGAGGAATGACAAAGTGAAGCGTGTTTACCTCTGTCAGATGTGAGGGCATGATAAGCATACCAGGGCATTTCCAAAATGTCACAGTGCCTAGTAACGACCAGGGTTCACTAACAGGGACAGCAGAATTTAATGGAGTACCGCATAAATTAAGCCTGTCATCACATTTGCAGCACATTGAGGAAGGTTAGGGCTCAACCGTCAATACTCTAGCAACTCCAGTTCCCTGATGGAACCATTGATGATAATGCACTCCCCTTCCCCCTTCCATTTCATAGCTGACTAACTGCACCCTCCAGTGGGCTGCTGGGCAAGGTCAGGCATACAGAGTGATCAGTGGAACAGCAAAAACTGAGCTGGAAGGACAGAGCGATGCCAGAAGCCTTACTACAGATGAACCCCCCAGACTGATGGCAGATGGCTTACTGCACACGAACCCCCCCAGTGAATCAGTTCTTCACTTTGCAGAAGCAAACAAATTTCTTTAAGTGTTTTTTTAAAAAACACTTTCTTTGTTTATAGCTCGATTTCCAGGTTATATCTTGTTCCAACAGCTTTATAAGAGGCATAGTTCAGGCATGTTGTGTACATTTTGTGAGATACAAAATAATTCCTAGAAATTTCATCAGTGCATGTTTGTCTTTGGAGTTGGCATTTGCTTTATTTCTCAATTTCTGAGACAAATTATACTGTCTGATGTTAGAATGTGCCCTATCTATTTTCAGAATATTCACTTTTATTTTATACTTACTCTTAACTTAAAATGTACTGTCTTTGTTTATTCTGTCATTATGTAGATTTTGTGCTATATGCCACAGCTATACATTATCAGGTAAGCTCACAGCACTTCCTAAGCCTTCAATTACTTGTGCAATTTCCCTTTGAAATACTTCTGGTTGAGTGAGATACCAAATGCTCAAGACTCCGAATCTTCATAAGGACATACTAAATGGATATAGGAGCTATTTTCATCTAGCTTTAAATACTAGAATCTCTGGTTTGTATCTAATATAGAATAAACATGGCATTTAGATTTCTCTACATTTCTGGATAGCGTGCCATAAACAGTGGGCAATAATCACTATTAATCACTTTATTCATATTCTCTGGATAAGTACAAAATCTTGTCTTACTTCTCAACAATGGCCATGCCAAACGATCCCATTAGTTGTGTCTGTTTCTTAATGACACATAAACTTTTCATTCACTATTTCATGTTCATTTCTATTTCTGAGAGTTACTGGTATGTTCATTGTAGTGCATATCACTAACTGTAGCTTCTGGACTTATTTTGTTGTGGTGTTCTCCTGGCAAGCTATTCAGGCACGTAGAGAAATCTAGATACTTATGAAAGATATATTTGGCATAGCTCTATACTGTGTTCATGATGGATGTGTGACTGTGCCACCATACCTGTACACATTTAATATATATTTGCCCACTATCAAAATGTTTTCACCGTGATTAACTTCCCACAAGGTAAATTACCCAGAATATTACATGATTCCTTATGCAATTTACCTTACTGATCTAGTGCTACTAATTGAAAAAGAGTTTTATACTTTTTAATTTTTGTTTACACGAATCAATAGTTCCTGACTCAGTTGACTGTAATAATTTGTAAAGGTTATGTGACTGTGCAACCATAACTGCATACTTTCTATTTTTATTTTCCTTTGTCAATAGCTTCTGTTACTACATTTGCTGCCTTAATAATTCATTAAATTGTGCACTGTTTCCTTTCAGTGCTCTGCCCAGTGCTTCTAAAACCATTTTATGACAAAATATTACACTCTATTCCAATGTCTAGATTAAATTCAACACTTCACTTGATAATATTTACCTTCTGTTGATATCCTCAGTATGTTATCAACTGTCTCTTTATTCTCATATTTTATAGAATCATCTCTTTTTAGTTTTATAATGCTTACCACATCTGTTCCTAGCAATTGCTCATTTTCTTATGTACCTCTGTACTGTGCATACTTTTAAATTACTCTTAATACTCTTAATTCTACAGTCAGAGAATTAAGAGTAATTTGAAAAGTATGCACAGTACAGAGAGGTACATTAATTCAAATATCTGTGAAAAGATTTATTTTAACACAGTTTAAGCAAAAGTAACTAAACACTGGAATTTTTTTATCTCAGATTTATAAGCCATACCTAATACACAAGACTTGAATTTCAAGGCTGCTATAATTCATTTGCATATTATGTCTCTCTTTTTCACAGTCATTACTGTTATTATATATTTTACAAACTTCATTTATTTTAAATATAGTGTGAATCACTTTTAATCTGACATGTTTTTCTTTCTTTAGTTAACTATTTCATTCACTCTTATTACATCCACAGCTTTTAGTAATGTCAGGGTTAAGGGCAGATGTTTTCCCATTAAAGAATTAATTTCCTTTGTCTGACAATCTATTTTGTCTTTTATCAGAAAAATCTTGCAATGCACAAAATCCATATCCTTGAAAGTTGTAAGATAGATGTAGGGAGGCAGGATAGAGTGAGTATAGTGGAATTACGGATTTAAGTAATATCTTGTGGAGAAAAGCACTTACAAGCAACTGCTGTGTGTGAAAATTGTCTTGACCTGGTATCTAAAACTGGGGAAAGAGGTAATAACTCTTAGGTTTGCATGGAATGATTCCTATAATGCATTTGTGCAGCGTGAGGGGGATTTACAAATGAACAGTTAATATAGTTAACTAAAGAAAAAAAGGATAAGATTAAATGTGAGCCAAAAAATAAAGTAAAAATAACGTTGAAAGTAACATGTATAATGACAGTAATGGCTGTTCAGTCTGCCTCCTAAAATAGTGCCTCAGATGTGGAATCACCCCCTGCAAAACCAAAATCACTTCTTGGGTTCTTATGTTTTGTTAGTTCTCTTCAATTATTTCCCTAAATCAGTGTACAATCTGATCTGCCAATTCAATGTTCTTATGTTAATTACTTTTAATATGTCAGTGTGATCTTTCCTGTCCTGCATTTTATAAATAAGCGGCACAGAGACGAAAGTGGCACAGGCTTTCATGAACTTGGGGAATAGTCCGTCACCTGCTAGTCATCTGTATTTACAGATGTTTTTGTGGTCTGTAAATAAAGTGCTCCTCCCTGGGCCTCCACCAAACATTGGCACATTCATCAAAACCTAAATAAATATATGAAAACATAAAATGCCTTCCTTATTTCTTTCATTCATTCATGCCACAAAATAAAACACATGCTGTCTAAAGAAGGTAGGAAAACACTAGTCAAAGGAGAGTTCATTGTTACACTTATGTTTGCATTACCTGCAGCAGACTCCCCCATGTGCTGAAGATATTCAAACATCTCTTAACAAAAATGGGAGATTCAAGGCACAGTCTCACTGGAAGGAGAGTACAGTGTTGTGAATCAACTCACCATAACAAGAGATGCTCACAAAGGATCATTGCTTCAGTCTAATGCCAAACATATGTGACTAAGATGTAGGCAGATGTCTGACCTGCTGGCCTGACTCCCAGTGCTCTTTGAATGTCCTAGTGTGGGATGGCTCCACACCAATGCAAGAATACATGCATACATCCCAGATAAAAGGGGCAGACAGCATATGCTGGTTTTAGTTTATTTTTGCTAATGAAGACATGGGGATGTACTTAACTCCCTTTTTTGCTTCTCAAGGGAAAAACTTTAGAAGGGATCCTCCAGTTCATCTCTTGTGGATCCCAGGGGAGAAGTGCAGAAGAATCATTTCTCTCCATAATCACCACCCTTCTGTAGCACCATGGCGACTGCATTGTAAAACAAATTGATGCACCACTCTCCACGCTCAGTAAGGAAAAAGCAGCTGCCAGTTGCTTGCCTGGAACCAGGATTCATCAGATCATGCATCATTCAGGTTCTTGAACAGCAAGTACCAGCATAACTTTGTCATATTATCTGGAGGGTGTAAATGACTTGAGATGTACCTCCTTGGACTATATGAATAGAGATGTGATGGAACTCTTGGACTACTTGTCCCAGACAGGTATGAGCCTAGCATTCAGCAGCATCCTTCCTTTTCCAATGGATGATGCCTTCTTATGAGCAAAAAATAATGGAATTCAGTAATTGGCTTGGCTTTTGGTTGTCTTTGTAGGTAGTACAATATTTGTCAACATGAGAGGATATGATTGACAGGCTATAATGCTTCACCAGGGATGGTCTGCATCTGTCCTGTCTTGGCTTTTGAATGTTGGCTAAAACATTGTCCACCCCATAATGCCTTTTTTTAGCAGTGCCAACCAGATAAACCTATCAAGGTAATGAAAGAAGTACAGAAAAATATAAAAGATGGTGCTGATCAGTGTTACGAACCTAAACAGGAAACTTCACTCCCTGCAAACCTTCCTCAACATGGAGGACATAGATGTCTGTGTAGAGGCTGAGATATGGTTTCAATTGGTGGACAGTACTCTGGCTATGCAAGGCTATAATGCCTTCTGCACATTTAGACCACCTATTATGGAGGAAAGAAAAAAATGCGGAGGTGTCTCAGTCTTCATCCAGAAGAGACTCATATCAAGGCTGGTAAAGCAGCATGATGCCCAGAACTTCATCATATTCAACTCATCATCAGCAAAGTCCCATATTTGCTACTGAGCCACAGAATGCCCTCAATGACCAGGAATGCCATAGCTCCTACATATATGAACTGGAGTCACTCACTATTAAACCCAATACCGTCTTCCTGGGTGACTTCAACTACCCAGATATAGACTGGGAAACATATGCTACCCCAAGTGTGCAAGTCCAATGATTTGTGGACTTTGTAAACATAAATGGTCTGGAACAACTAGTCAGAGTTCTCACTAGGGGGAACAACATGCTTGACCTCCGTCACAATTATGGGGAAATTATGCTTCTTCCCTTGTGCAACTTACTCACTCATCATGGCTGGCCACAAAGCAGTCGCCTTCAAAATAAAACTAATATTTGAGATCTCAGCTGTCTCTGGAACTTTTACAAATTCCTCCACAGCAAACTTCCTACTTCTAAGTGATACAGTGGCAAGTTTCAAAGTCCAACCAAACTCAGAAAACTTTACTACTTATGCGGAAATGTACACCTCTAAGTGCCTGTACCCAGTGGAAACAAGTGCAGGGTGAACCTTAAAAAACAATCTTCCTGGTGCAACCACAATATCAGTAAGCCTTATAACAAAAAAAAGAACATTCTGGCTAAACATAAGAAATGCAATGCCCAGCATGTTAGAAAGCTCATCACTAAATTAAATAAGTAATTTGGGAATCCAATTAAAACTGTCAAAGCTAAATTTGAGGCATAAAATAGCCACTCAGGCCAAGAACAAGGCCTTCTACAGCTATGTCCATAATCTTAAAAACATTATGCAGCAGTGTGCTGACTTTATTGTGAATGGCACCACCTATACCGAAGCTGAATCTGAAGATATAACAAACTTGTTGGCTGATAAATTCAGCTCCAACTTCACCCCCCCCAAATATCTCACAAGATTGAGACCGCCCCCGAATATCTCACAAGAAATATCAAGAAACTACATCCCTTATCACACACCAAGTTCTGGAAGCTCTCTTAAAATCCAAAAATACTGCATTGATAGGTCCTGACAGTATCCCTGGATGTATCCTGAATACCACAAAGCATGGCTTATCCATGCACCCTAACAACACTGCTTAGCCTCATTATCCAAATTGGCTTCATACCAAGTGAATGGAGTATAAAGGATGGCCACCCACTGATCTAAATAACTACTGACCCGTAAGTCTGACCAGCCTCATATGTAAAGTTATGGAAGAACTTATCATGGAGTTAATCAATAAAGACATAGGAAACCTATAAACACTGGACCCATCCAAGTTTGTTTTCATCAAAGGCAGGTCATGCTTACTTAACCCAATGGACTTTTTCAAAAAAAGTCACCAAAGCAATAGGTGAAAGGCAAGATAGTACACACTGCCTACCTAGACCTCGCCAAAACTTTTGACACATTACCTCTCTCAGGAACTGTAGACAAGCTTACTAAATTAGGAATGAGCTCCTACAGTACCCACTGGTTTTCAACTGTCTCACAGATAGGACACAGGAAATCAAGATAGGGGAAGCTACCTCCACAAAAAGACCATTCACTAAGAGTCCCACAGGGCTCGACACTGGGACTACTTCTGTTTGCCATCTACTTCTCAGACATCCAAGCAAATGACAAGGGTCCTTGGCTAACCAAGTCTGGGGATTACTGCATGCTGGGAGCAATTACTGAATCTCCAAAAGACTCATCCATCTTCCAGGAGGGCATGTCCCAAACAAATATCTGGTGCCAGAGTTCTGGACTAAAGCTAAAGGCCAAAAAGTGTATTATTGTATTCTTTGGGAAACTGACTGCCCCAGCAAACTATTACACAGACAATTCACCCCTAAAAGTTGATTTAGTAGTGAGAGATTTGGGAACATACATAGACAGGGACCTATGATTTGACCAACATGTGTCTGCTGTTGTGAGGAAGTCCTTCTATATTGCTCAACTTATAAGCCAAGGGATGGCATCTTGATTCAGATATGTACTTGTTCCATTGTACTCAGCCCTCATGAGACCCATCACTGAGTAAAATGTTCCGTTTGGTATATACCTGTCCAGACGCATGCAATAACTACAGTTCCCATCAAGGTTCCTCACAAAGAAGTACAGGGATTAGTCCACATGACCTACATGACCATCACAAAACCCTATTGCTCTGCTTGGTCTTTTTTGTTTGTTTGTTTGTGTCTTTCGGCTTATCCCGGTTAGGGGTCGCCACAGAGGAACTCTGGTCCGCTAATGATTGGCAGTAGATTTTTACGTGCTGGCTTGCTGGGCCTAATGCACAACCTTCAATGAAGGAACGCCCATTCACGCACGTTGACACACAGAAGACGTTCTAACTGAGAATTGAACTGCAACGTCTAACTGTGAGGTGACAACGCAACCGCAGCACCACCACCGCAGTACTAGATTATTAAGAGGTGGTCTGTGATCCTCTGACCAAGTACCATTGGACCTGCTGCATTTTTGCAAGTCAAGTGGTGTCAGAAATACCCAATCCAGAGAGCTTAATCTCTTCTGCAACTTAAAAAAAATAGCCTGGAGATATATATATATATATATATATATATATATATATATATATATATATATATATATATATATCCTCATAGATACTACTACTCTGGAACAGACTACCCATCCATGTACACAAAGCTCATCTCTGTCTCTGCTGAAATGCAAACTAGATCAATGGATGGAAATTAGAAAATTTATCCCAGGACTGCTCCTTTTGCTACTAATGGACAGAGGCAGTGCCTAAATAAATTATCCTGCAGCAGGGTCCTCTTTTAATACTCAACAGTATGACCTCAAAACATTCATTCACAAATGGGAAGTACAGGAATAAAAGTCATGGTAAGGATAATTTGAATACCAAATGGGGTATAACAGCAAGGCTTAAAATGGTATTCAACTACGAATCTATGAACCTATAAAGAGAAGATGGGGAACAACCTGAAACAGAAGGACTTCTAGAAAGGGATGATAACAGCAACCCTATCTTCTACTTCAGCCTTTTGTACAGCTCTCAGAGACAGGGGAGAAGCAGAGAGAGAGGGAGGGGGGGAGGGAGGAAAGAAGGAAAAGTGATGGGTGGTACCTAGTACTGTCACAATGACTCTACTTAAACATCCATACTAGTAAAGCATGTTACCAAAGTCCAAAAGCACTACCAAGAAACAACAGACAGTGGTACTGATGGTCAATAAAGACTGGAAAGTAAATAGCTTAGCGTATAAAAACTTTATTCCATGCATTCGTCTCAGCAGGACTTCTTCAGAACAAACAATAAAAGCCAAGTCAGGACAACCACATTAATATACTTAGTTCAAAAAGCTGTAAACCAATAAAAAATCCTTTAAGCAATTAGTTAATTAATTAATTAAAACCACCTGAAAACACACTTAAATTCTAAAGAAACACCCATAATGAATAAAAATGTCATGAAACTACAAAAACTTGTTTAGAACTTCTTCATAGTAAGTTTCCTGTATTTAAAAAAAACATTTGATGTTAATGGCATCATTTAAACCAGGCTTTTTATCAGCCCCTAATTTGATCTGCCAGACAGTTTCTTTTTGTTCCACAATATTCTTGTGGTCACCACCTCTGGGTTGTGGACATCAGATTGATTTTCTTGATGTAAATCTTGGTTGGAACGATATATCTGGATGTTTCGATAGTAAGATTCACAGAAAGGATACCTTTACTAATGGTTATTTACATTTTAAAAGTAACCATCCTTTCTTTATTAAAAAGAATATACCTAAGGCTCAGTACATCCAGGCTTGCTGGATGACCACTTCCCCTTCAGATTTGCAGGAAGAGTTCTTCAAAATTACCTCTATGTTTTTAGATAGGGGTTATGATTGGGACTATCTTGATGCCTTACAATTTGACATATTAGACAAAAGGGATAGGTTTTATCCAGCTATACTTAAACATCCTTTTGTCAGTAAACAAACATAGATTTGTTAATAGCACTGTTTGCAATTTGGACATGACAGTTGATTGTAAAGGTATAAGGGAAATTGTGAAGAAAAACTGGAAGATCGTGGTGGGTAACAGTGACTTACTCAACATTTTAGGTCCTAAATCCAATTTTGTGTATAGAAATACTAATTGTCTTAAAAATGTCCTTGAAAGAAGTAGTAGTAAGACAAATAAGTTTTTGGGAATGTTAAAATGGGGATGTTTAAATGCAGTCATTGCAACTTTTGCAGGTTTATCTCAGAGGGACTGTACATTTTTTTACCAAATTTGGAATATACCATACAAGTTCCTGGTCATTTTTCTTGCAGACGTTGGGGGGTAGTGTACATCGGGTTATGTAGTGGCTGTGATGCATACTACGTAGGGATGACCACTTGTACTTTAATGGAGCGTATCAGAGAACACACATATAGTATTAAGTGTAAGGATTCCAACAACGCTTTATATAAACACACTACAGAATGTACAAAATATAAAACATTTATATTTTTAATTTTAGCAGAAGTATATGTTGATTCCCGAGGTGGTGACCGCAAGAATATTGTGGAACAAAAAGAAACTGTCTGGCAGATCAAATTAGGGGCTGATAAAAAGCCCGGTTTAAATTATGCCATTAACATCAAATGTTTTTTTTTAAATACAGGAAACTTACTATAAAGAAGTTCTAAACAAGTTTTTGTAGCTTCCTGACAGTTTTATTCATTATGGGTGTTTCTTTAGTATTCAAGTGTGGTTTCATGTGGTTTTAATTAATTAATTAACTAATTGCTTAAGGGATTTTTTTATTGGTTTACAGCTTTTTGAACTAAAGTATATTAATGTGGTTGTCCTGACTTGGCTTTTATTGTTTGCTCTGAAGAAGTCCTGCTGAGACAAAAGCGTGGAATAAAGTTTTTATACGCTAAGTTATTTACTTTCCAGTCTTTATTGACCATCAGTACCACTGTCTGTTGTTTCTTCTACTTAAACATCTGCTGTTATGGTGAGTGCAATCACATAATTGTACTATGTTATGGTTTGTGACACAGTTGTACTATGTTATGATGTATGCACTCAAACAGTTGTGCTATGTTATGATGCATGCACTCACACAGTTGTGCTATATTACAGTGTGTACACTCAAACAGTTGTGCTATGTTATAGTGCGTGTACTCACACGACTGTATTATGTTATGGTTTGTGAACTTACACAATTGTACTATGTTATAGTGCATGTATTCACACAGTTGTATCATGTTATGGTCAGTGTACTCACAGCTGTACTATATTATGGTGCGTACAGTCACAGAATTATACTATGTCATGGTGAACGCACTCACACAACTGAACTATGTTATGGTGCTTGCACTTGTACAATTGTACTATGTTATGGTGCATGCACTCACACAATTGTACTATGTTATGGTGCAGTAACTCACACAATTGCATTATGTTATAGTGCATGCACACACACAATTGTACTATGTTATGGTGCATGCACTCACACAATTGGACTATGTTATGGTGCTTGCAAGTACAATGGTCTACATCTGTATGGATTACTGTTGCAGTAAAATTCAATATATATATATATATATATATATATATATATATATATATAGAAACAGTGGCAAAGCAATTTATGGATTAGGAGGACAAAACTGTTCCAAACGAAGTGTTGGGCCCCTTCTGGGGTGTTCTAGGGATTATAGCAGGCCCTATAGGAAAGTCATGCCAAAGCATGAATCTGCTCCTGGGTTGGATATCCAGTTTATAATGTACAGAGAAGGTATAAATAGATAAATAAATAGGTGTGCTACAACTGCTTTCGAGTAGAAATATTTTTGAAGACTGATGAAGTGGCAGGTGGACCCACAGACTTGTCTCTGACATTTCATTGTAAGGATTTGTTGTGTTTTTCACAGAATAAAATGCACTTTACCATCCATTTAAAAATCAGCTGCTTAGTGATTGGTATTCTCTGTTTCCCTGGAACAAATGACAGAAATAACTGTTCTGTTTGTCAGAATTCTTTAGTTCTGTTGATGCAGCATTTGATTTGTATATAAATATCCATTGGTGCCAAAGTTGTTTTTCTCTGTTTTAAGGTTTACTGTAAAAGATAGAAAGATGAATAGTCTAGTTGAGAGAGAGCTCTGTAATAACATTTGGTATGAATAAAGGATTGATGCCCTTACATTCACTGATGCAGTATTCATAACATTTGTGATTCCCTGCAATGGAAGCCCATCATCCGGCCAGTATACCAAAGACTTCCTGTTGCATTTAAAGGTACACCTGAACGTCACTGAAATGCTCCTTGTATGGCATAAAGATGATGTTCAGGCTTACCCTGAACAGAACTGAATGCCCCAATAGGAGCACCAGTCTAAAGAACCCAAGAGGTAACCTGTACATCCAGGAAGGAGGGAGCGAGTGAATGCTGCAGCAGTGAAGACAAGGATATCTACCATTATGGTAAGATTTTACACAACTGTAATATGTCCTTATATTCACTGCTGCAGCATTCATAACATTTGGGAGAGTGCCAAAAACTCAAGAGGAAACTTGGGAGGGGGAAGGAGAAGAAGGGTTCCTTAAGAAATCATGGTGTACCAACCCTAGAGATACCATCCAACTTGGAGTGCTTAGTAAAGGTATGCACAGAAGACCAGGTAGCTGCTTCAAGAATAGAATTAATATCTAAACCTTTGAAAAAAGCACTAGAAGAAGCCACCACTCTAGTAGAATAATCCTTGACTGAAGAAGGAAGGCTCTTCCCATGAAAGGTGTAACAAAACAAAATAGACTTAGAAATCCAAGAAGAAATAGTTTGCTTGGATACAGCTAGACCCAAAGATCTAGGATGAAAAGAAACAAACAGCTGATCAGATTTATGAATAGCCTTAGTCCGATCCAAATAAATTCTAAGTTGCCTATGGACATTCAAAGTATGCAGCACCCTCTCACTGTCAGACTGTGGAGAGGAGAAAAAAGTAGGTAGACTAATAGACTAATTAAGGGAAAGCTCATTAACCACTTTAGGCACAAAGGAGGGATTAGTGCATAAGGAGACCCTGTCCTCGTGAAAAATCAAAAGAGGAGGACAAGCCATGGCAGGGAATCCCAAATGTTATGAATACTGCAGCAGTGAAGGCAAGGACATTTACTATTATCGTAAGATTTTACACAACTGTACTTTTCTTAGCACAACATGACCATACAGAGAACAATAAAACATTCCTTTCGTTAGAGTCTGTAATTCTAAAATTTTTATAGCTGAAGTCATAGCTTGTAGGAGAATCATTTTCCAAGTTAGATATCTGAAAGGAGCAGAAGCCAAGTGTTTCTTTAGATCAAAACTCATGTACCAAGGAGAAGGTATAACAATGCTTAGCAGACAAACAGGGACATCGGGAGGCATACTCAATGTATGCACTTCAGTACAATGTTTGTGTGGAGGGGTAAAACAAGGCAGGCACCAGGATCAGGGGAAAAAGTTAAAGTTGGTGGGTGGTTGGCATAATGGTTAAGGTGTTTACCTAACAGACACAAGGTGCAAGGTTTGATTCTCACATGGGGTAATTGGCTAGGCTTAAAATGGCCCACAAGAGCAGTTAGTCTAGTACTAACCTATAAGTGACATCTTCAATGAAAGCCATGCTAACGCGAATGTAAACCTATTTCACACTCTTGCACGCAATTTAAAATAGCCATTCCATTGAGAGAAAAGGTAAGTAAGTAAATCGCATGTGTGTGTGCGTATGTATGTACGTACATAATTTACACTAGTAGTTGTGTTCGTTTTGGTATGAGAGAGAAAGTGTGTGTGTGTGTATGTGTGTGTGTGTGTGTGTGTTTAACATACCTCTCAAATGTTCAGATCTAGCCTCATAGTTTTAACCCGTTTCTCATACATTTGTGGTTTTCTGGCAAATCGCGGAGGACTGAAGTCACTAATGACATATATATTCATATCCTTCAGAAAATACATTCTAGCACAGATCCTCTTATTCTAGCAACTTTTTAAGTTAAAAAGAACAATATTTAAAATGTATCCTTATCATACCTCTCAACTTCCCAGATTTTCACAAAATGTCCAGATTTATGCCTCATATTTTTGTTCCATTTCTTGTAAAATTGGTAGTTTTGCAAATGGGTGGCTAACCATTAAGGACTGAAGTGAGAAAATAATGGCAGATATTTGAGTTTCAAACTCCATATCCTTCAGAAAATTCATGCTAATGCAAAACCTGTAATCATATGAACTTTCTAAGTCTGTAAGAGCAATATTTAAAAAGTTTACCTATTTTGAGGCCTTTGTTCCCCCATTACTACTGGGTTTGTCCAGATTTCTTGCTTGAAGTGGTTGAGAGGCATAATTCCTATGTTGGGCCATTGTATCTCCATTATTTCAGGCTTTGCCCAGATTTCTTGTACTAAGATATTGAGACATATGTGTACCTCTCAACCGTCCAGACCTTTGCAGACTGTACTGATTTTGTCTGTTATTTTTGGCCTGTTCCTCAATATTTGTGGTTTTCTGGCAAATCACTGAGGATTTAAATAACTAAATTTCATACATTTGAGTTTTAGACTTCATTTCTTTTAGAAAATGCATGCTAAGACAAATGCTGTTATTCTAGCAACTTTCTAAGTCTGTAAGAACAATATTTAAAATCTGTCTGTATTTTGGGGCCTTTGTCCCCCCCCCCTCATTAATTTTGGCTTTGAGAGGTATGGAGGTATGGTGTGTGATGGTCTAGTTAAGGGGAGGGCAGGTTAGTCAATTAACTTGATCAGGCCTGACCCTGTAACTTGGTTACAGGAGACAAGAGCTTGAATCCTCTATACCAGCTACCAGACTGCTGTTGGAATTGTGAGTTTGAGTTTTTCAGTTCATTTTCAGGGAATTATGAGTTTTAGTGCATTTTCAGGGGACTCAGTTTCATTTCATTTTCATGGAATTGTGAGGTTTAAGGGAAGATAAGTTTACTGTTGTTCATGCTAAGTTTGTTTTCAATGTGCAACTAACTGTTTTGTTTATCAAATGGTAGTCACTGTTTGTGTTGTAGAATTTGAAAGCAGTGTTAGTAGCATAATTGCCTTAGGTGC
Source organism: Protopterus annectens (assembly GCF_019279795.1). Taxonomy (NCBI): domain Eukaryota; kingdom Metazoa; phylum Chordata; order Ceratodontiformes; family Protopteridae; genus Protopterus; species Protopterus annectens. The sequence continues at coordinate 520,832,953 of NC_056746.1, read as the reverse complement.
AGAAGGCTGTGGATTCTACTTCCACACTACGTAGGCATAGTGCTGATATTGTTGTGCCATTTCTGATTATTTGTTGCATTTTAAGGAGGGAACAGGAGTTCTACACTCCTGAGTGCATCCTCCTTTGTATGAGATGCCTAATAACTTGTCACTTTGTCAGTCAATATTACCACCTTACCAATTTATTTTTTTAATGTTACATAGGCAATTCGTTCTTCAAGAGCAGCAGACACTGAATTTGTAGATGAAACACTTTAATGTGGAATTATTCAGAAGATGTTTACTTCTGTAGAGACTATGCTTATTGAATAATATTGATGGATTGTAATGACAGAAGTTTGAGTGGCCTTTTATGGTTGAACCTTTCTGAAATGGGTAGCTTTGCCATTATTGGTTTATATATTTTCTTTCATAGCTTACTTGAAGAATGTTCATAACTACAAATTTAAAACACCATTCCAACAAATGGTGCTGTATTATACAAGGAAAATAATTTAATAAATCAGGAAGGTAAATCAAAGAACACATGTGCATGGCCTTATAAATGCGCAAGGAGCCTATTGTTTGAAAACAGCTCAAAGGTAAAAATCCTCCACTTGCCAGAATGCATTTTCTTTTAATGTGGGTTTTCATGCTGTTTCAATGAATGTGAGTTTCAAGAGCAGACAAGTTTACTGCTCATGCTAAGTCTGTTTTTATTGTGAGACTGTATTGTTTGTTGGTTAAATGGCTATCAGTATTGTGCTGTTTTATCTCAATATCTGTAATCATTGTAGAAGTAAATAAAAAAACAGATTTCTTGTGTCTTTATTTAAAATATCCATAATAATTATTTCCATGGCGTTACATGCAAGACTAGTCAGATTTATGTTCTGTTGTTATCCAGGTCAGTAGAAGGCAAAACCTTGTGCTGAGGTTTAACTGCTGCAGTCTTCCATTCACTAAGCATGAATCCAGTTAGGAGGCTACTGTTGAGCAGTGATTTTAGAGCACTTGATAGCTCATGTTTCATACTATACAAGAGGGACCCCAGGATATTATCATGGCCCATTGAGGTAGTATTCTTTGCCTTGGAGAGTGCATTGAAGACTTGTTTGCTAGTGATAGCCAGAGGAGCTGTGTTTGAGGGTATCTCCTGAGGGGTATTAAAGGGAATAAGGGATGAAATTAGTATTAAATTTATCAGGCAGCAGGTTTTCTATATCCTCTGATTCTTATTAGGTGGTTCCACTTACAATTTGTTCAGCACACTGTTATGTTACCTTTGAGGTTGCCGGCAAAGCTGATGAAGGCCTTATGGTTATCCTTTGTCTTTGAGGATATTTCTGTCTCAAATTTGCTTTGTTGAGCTTGATAAGATTCCGGAGTTGCTGCTCAGGACTCAAACCTAGGACCTACTACACTGTAGGTTATGACTCAACCTATCTAGCCATTGGGATTATTTAGTTTGAGGGGTTTCTCACCGTGCTGGGTATTGCAATCCTAGCTTTGGCCATGGCTTTCCTCCTTTTGTTATACAACTTGTTGATATTGGGATTCTACCAGGGTGACTTGTTATTTGAGTTAGCTCTCTACTTATTCCTTGTGGGTACAGCTACCTCAGTGCAGCTGTTTACATGATGGCATAGGGTTTCTGTAAACAATTCCCTACTTGTAGCAGAGCTCACATGGTCTGGGGGGATGGAAATATTTCCATGGTATAAGTAATTACTAGGAGGTTTGCTTTGGAATAATTCCTAAATGCTTGAGGGTTAGATGGCATCCACTTGTGACAAGTGTTTGGATATATACATACCAAAAGGGGCATTATACTCAGTGATTGGCCCAATGAGCCTAATGAATGCCAAGTAGAGGGGAACAGTTATGTGCTTGGATCTGGATGATATACCTTTAGATATAAGCTGTACAATGAAAAAGGATTTCCATACAATAGTGAATATGTGGTGATCAAGGGACAGTTCTTTGTTGACATAAGTTCCCAGATGAGACTGGTTAGGCTTATGTGTGTATAACTGCCTGGGCTCACTGAAGTCCCACCTTCATGCAAGGGAATATCTGTTGCAGTCTTTCATTCATCCAGCACAAAACCTGTTTTGAGATTAGTATTGAATAACCTTTGTAGGGGGTTCGACATATCAGGTTCAGACTAACTGGTAGGCAGCCTAGTATGCTATCCAGTCCCATCAGACATTATGTTCTTGGCCTTGGGTAGTAACTTCAGAAATTGTTGAGAGATTTGAGGGGATTATAGATGCAGGTATTTGATGTGAGAATATTAGAAGATTGGGGGTTGAAGCTCAGTCTGAATTAGTTGGCCAGTGGATTGGCTATATCCTCTGGTCCAAGTATGTGATATCATTTGTTATTAGCTCACTGTAGTGCCAGTCATTGTTTGAGATTTCTAGCACAGTTAAAGCAAATACTTTGTGGTTATTTTTCACCTGGATTTATACTTTTACCTCATATCAGGCTTTGGTTGATTTAATCACAGTTCTGCATTCCTTCTTTAGTTTAGCAAGAGTGTTTTTGGCTTTCTGAGAGTTACATTTATTTTTACATGCAATGAGTATTTTTTCTTTTATTATGCTGCCATAGGGCTTTATTTTTCAATTCAGTGTTGTATTTATTTCTGAGGGGCGAGATGTGTCTATGCAACTATGTAAATATGCATAGAGGTTGGCAGTAAATTGTTCTGTACAGTGGAAGTTTGAAACAGGCTTAGTAGAGAGACCTCATCACCAACTAATGCCCTATACCCAGCATAGTTAGAAACCAGCACTACTCAGATATGTGCACACAAGATCACTTACACTAGCTTACAAGGGGGCTCAGAACTGTGTGGTAATTGTTTCTTTAACATTTTTCACAATCAAACCTGAGTGTCTGCATTTGTTCTTTCATCATGTACCATCACAGAGCTATATATAAAGTGACTATGTTTTCATTTTGTGGGAGGGTAGGGTAGTGAGGCAGCCTACATCTGCAGATACGCTTTTTGTCTTTAGAAGCTGTTGTCTTCTCAGCATATTGGGTGGTATCAAGTCAGCTTTGAATATTGGGCTTTGGGCAAAATTAATTTCTTCCTTCAATTTCTTTTCATTTCTTTCCAATAATTTTGTTCAGACTATCACTGGATCACAAGACTAGAAAAAACTCCAAAAGCACCTTAGAGCATGTTCAGTCCCACTGGCTCTGGGACCTAGGGTATTTCTCTTGCTTTAACTGATTTCCTTTCAGCAAAAGCTTGAGAGTGACAGAATGCAAGTAGGGTAGTAAGGATGTAACTGTCAACAGCTTCAGTTTTTGCTTGATTGACTCCCATGGGTACACATCTTCATTTATTGTCAGTGACTGAGCCCAGCTAAAATGTTTATTTTGTTTTGAATGCAAAGTTTATTATTCTAAAAGCCATTGCCATGTGACCCATGTGGGTGGAAGGGAGGTAGTTCTGGCTCATAGCTTGGGTGTTACCTAGGTAGAGCACTATATGTTGTACCTACAGAGCACAACACAGTGGAGCATGTGTTGCCTAGAACCTGCCTGGAGCTTTAATGAGCCACTGCAGGGGTTAGGAGCTGCAAGGGGGAGAAGAATAATCTTGGTTTGGCAAACTGATTCATATATCCTAGTGTAAATGGAAAGGTATTTTGTTTTTTGACTTAAGGATGCACTTTTGGAATAAAATATTCATGCTGCTTCATCATGTAAGTAATTACATGTACTTGCCAGTGATCTGTTCAGAGATCAGCAATATGAAGGGGGTGTGGCATAGTGATCTGTTCAGAGAACAGCAATTTGAAGGGGCATGGCTTTGTCAACAGTGTTAATGTGGGTGTGGCTTGTTGCGGGGGCATCACTCTGGGAGCTGTGAGTACAAATTTGAAAATCCTGGCTACACCCCTGCAGACAAAGTGTTATATCCCGGTGTAGGTTGCTAGAGCTGGATCTGTAGGAAGACAGACTGAAGCAGTAGAGGCACACACATGCACTTTAATGCAGGAAAATTATATCTTTGCTGAAAATGTTCTGACAGATATGATAATATCAGGGACATTCCTATAGAACAAGCCAAATAAGACTTTCCTGGAGTAGGATTCCTGGGTTCTTTAAAAAGAGGAAACTCTTGACTAAGTGAAGCATTTAAGAGTTGTTGTTTGAATCTTCTGGCAGCTATTGTATCCTCAGTCAGGTAACTCTCTATCAAAATGTCAGCACTCTTAAAGGTGAGTGGCAACACAACATAAAAAAATAAAAAAGATAGAAAATGCAGAAGAGTGCATATTGAATACCAGTTTTTCTCCTTTAAACTTTTCTTTTCAGGGGGCAACCTCCTATGTGGGTAGCAAGCCCCCGCCCCCTCAAACTGATATATCCCAACTTTGAGGTTGCCATACTTTAAAGAAATTGGAATATTTTGAGAAAAGGTCATCTTGAACATATTTCTGGACAAAGTCCCAAAAACAAGAACAGATTTTAAATATGTTATAAACTTTGAATGTTGGTAGAATAAAAGGGTTTAGCATTAGCATGCATTTTATGAAGGATACAAAGTCTGAAACTCAAATGTTTGTCATTATTTAGTGACCTCCATTCAGAATTTGCCAGAAAAACACAAATTTTTAATGAGGAACACAGCAAAGATATCAGGCAAAAATCTGGACAGTTGAGAGGTTCATCAGTGGGGTACTGGTTGTGGAAACAATCTGAGCCTCCACAAACTTCAAACAAGAGATACAGATAGCGAGTGTTGACTGACTCTTTTATTTGGGATATATGCATGTGTCCCACTACTAGGGTGTTTACTAGAAGAATAGTGGCAGTGTCCTGACCAATCTGCCCCAGGCTGTATAATTACCCAAGATCTCTCCTGCAAACAGGCTGTTATCCTAACAGGACTAACCCAGCCAATAAACAATAATTAAATAAGTAAGTAAATAAAGAGTTTGAGTATGTGTGGCATCTCATCCTATCCAGCATTAGCTCCTCATCAATCTTCTCTGAATTTGTCTATCAACTAAAGATAAGTACATTTTGTCTGGTACCTCCAGAGTCACAGAGAATAGCTGTGTGAGGCACAGTTTCTCATCACTTCATCTTCTTAAAATTTTAAGGTAGAGCACTCCATAAAATGAGGTATTACTATTGGAACACACTATTCAATGCCTTCTGAATATTATACACTAACTCCAAGGTCACAGTACTTAGGTGCATTCATTTTACCCATCCTTGATTTTGCCTTATATTTTTGTCCAATCCATCTTAACATTTTTGATTTTCTGATAAATCATTGCAGATTACAGCCAGTAATGCTAGACATAAGAGTTTCATGCTTCTTATTTTTCATAAAATGCATTTTAATTTAAAACCTGTTCTATTAATTTTTTTAAGTCAAAATGCTGTTTAATATGGTTCCTGACTTTCTGGTCTTTCTCTCCCATTACTTTTCACATTGTCCCTGATTCTTGAGCAAAGAAGTTGAGAGATGTGCGCGTGTGCATGAGCACACGTGTGTGTGTGTGTGTGTGTGTGTGTGTGTGTGTGTGTGTTTCTGTGTGTGTGTGTGTGTGTGTGTGTGTGTGTGTGTGTGTGCGTGTGTGTGTGTGTGTGTGTGTGTGTGTGTGTGTGTGTGTGTGTGTGTGTGTGTGTGTGTGTGTGTGTGTAGATATTACACATTTTGGGTGTTATTTGCACCAGCACAATTTCGTTGTTCCTAAACTCCTAATTTTCTCTGCATACAACAGCCACCACTTTCCCTAAGCCTTGAATTTAGTCAGTTAACTTCAAAATGTTGTCAGGTGGGAGCATTTTTGCAGGAAACACAGGTGATCCCCAAAAGACTCTGCATATTTATAGAGAAAACGAAGTATACAGGCGACACCTGTCAGCCATGTTAAGTTGGCCACTAAAGGATTAATAGAAAATGGCAGATGTTAAACATACACAAAAACAGAACACAATCACAGAAAATATGTATGAAAAGCTATCTTTTTTTCTGTGTAGATTTTTAATTCAGCATTTGTTCTTGGTGCATGTTATTATGATTAAGAAGTGCAAATGCTTTTTCATTTGCTCTTTGAGTGAAAATATATTTTCTTTATATTGTATTTTGCATGATGGTGTGCGGGGTATAGGAAATTGCAGTCCTCTGCAAATTTTTTTTAATTTTTTTAACATTCTTGTGGATTTCCAGTTTTTCTGTTCAACTTTTGTGATTTTCCTTATAACACAAACTGAAACTGGTGGTGCCCTCAGTAATGTCACATTCCTTAAAATTGCTTAGCAAATGTCTGTTAACCAACCAAGCCATAAGCAGAAATGGGTTTGATTTGCATTTCTGCATTTTTTACATAGCTTTCTGTAACTGGCTGCAGTGTGATATGTATTCTGCCTGAAAATTCTTTTGAAATCAAGTTTGAGTCGGTGATCTGATCTGTTGAATTCTAAGTTAGAATAACTACATCAGATCCTTTATCTGTATCATTCTGATAAGAGGTATTTCTCTGTGGGTGACAACAGGGTGTAAGTAAGACCCATTTCCCACTGACATGTGAATAACATACGTGTAGCCAAACAACCAAAGCTTAACTTTTTACTTGAGTGCAATAAATATTTGAGTACAACCAACATCCTTTGGTACTTTTTGACAGATGACCATTTTGAGACGTTATTTGGTTGTGAGTAACAGACTTGTAGAACTAATAAGAAGCAAGTCAGCACTCCTTTTGTATGCTTGGGGTCCATTCTCAATCACACATTTTAATATATATTTTTTTTTTTACCCAGCAGTTTGGATTGTTAGATCTTTTTATATTTATTCTTTGTTAACCTGGTTAGTCCCACTAGTCTAGAGGCCTCTTATCAGGGGAGACTTAATGTGGTATTTATACTATTGGGGGAAACTTGGCCAGGCTATTTTTCTACTTGCTATGAGATTTTTTACATCCCTCTGAGGTACCACCAACTCAAGGAGATGGGGCCTTGGTTTAACATCTCACAAAAGGATGACACACTCAGGAGAGCAGCACCCCCCATCCCATGCTTTACTGCAATTTATTTTATTTATTTTTATTTTATTTTACATTTGTTTACCGGGCTAGTCCAACTGGATATATTTCCATTTTCAGTAGAGGCCCGGGGAGAAAAGCTCCACATTAGGGTTATTACAATAAATGATTCAATAAAAGAAGGCAAAAAATTAGCAATGGTTAGAAGGAAAAAAAACAAAAAAAGTACATACAGAATTAAGGTGCTAACAAAAAAATATATGAGAAAGTTTGTGCTAGTGAGGACATATTACTTCTATTTACAGTATAGGAGTAGGGGAGTTAAACTTAGTAGGAACTCAAAGAGAGTAAAAAAATATAAGCAAAGAAAAAATACAACCATCTGGAATTGTTAATTAAATTGAAAACCGAGACTAATTGACAAAGGAAGTTAGAGCTAGTTGTACAGATGGGAGAGAGTAGGAGGGGGAGTAGAGTCATAGATTAGTCAGGATTGATGCATGGGCATAGCCAGAGAGTCTTTAGGTGTTGTTTGAGTTTTTGTTTAAAGAGGAAAGGTGATGTCATAGTACTTAGAGTGGTAGGTAGTGAGTTCCAGTGTTTACCTATGGTGTTAGAAAAAAGTGAATCGCCTGCAGAGTTATTAGACTTAGTTAGCTTCACAAGAGGTTTATTAGAGGAGCGAGTGAGTTTAGATTAGAGTAGGGAGATATAAGATCAGAAAGTATGGGGGTATTTTCTGGTTGGTAAAATAACCTGTGTATAAAGGTAAGTTGGGAGACAAGTAGGGTATTGTTCAATTCTAGCCAGTTTAGTTGTAATAGATTAAGACAGTGATGAGTTCTAAATGGATTTCCAGTAGCAAATCTAGCGATGCTATTGTATGCATTTGTTAGTTTAGTAAGGTTTTTTTTTTTTTAAGTTAGTGTATATGGGAGAGGCATAAAGGAGAGTGGAAATAAGATGAGATTGAGCAAGTGTAACTTTAGCCTGTGGAGATAGAAAGTTTTTAATTCTAAATAAGGAGCCAAGTTTTCTATTTACGGTTTTGATAGTGTTATTAATGTGGTTTTCAAAAGTGAGTTTATTGTCTATAGTGATGCCTAACAGTTTAGTGGTGGAGTCAGGGACTATGTGTGTGCCATTATTAGAGGTAATAGAGAAGTCAGTGAGGGGGGACTTCCTATTGGGTGTGAAAAGCAGGAGTTTGGTTTTATTGGCATTTAAAAGTAGGCAGCGTTTCAAGAACCATGCCTCAACTGTGGTAAATATGTTCTGTGTTAGGGTTTGTAGGTCAGAGGAGGTATTGGCAGAGCAGATGAGAGTTGAGTCGTCTGCATATTGAATGCATGTGACTTGAGGTATTGCTACATGTAAGTCATTTATGAATAAGGAGAAAAGGAGTGGACCTAGGATGGAACCTTGTGGTACTCCAAGAGTGACTGGCAGAAGAGATGAAAGTGTGTTATCCCAGAGAACAGCCTGTTGCCTGTAACTAAGGTAGGAGGTAAACCATTGAACTGCTTTGGTATCCAGAGAGAGATTCAAGGGTTTTAGGAGCAGATGGTGGTTTACCATGTCAAAGGCTTTTGACAGGTCTAAGAAGAGAGCAGATGTTAGGATACTATTATTGCGGTTTTTATTGATACACTCGGTAAATGATAAGAGAGCTGTGGTAGTACTATGAAATGGCCTAAAGCCATGCTGGCATTTAGCTAGTAAATTGAATTGAGTTAAATGGTGCATTAGCTGATGATGAATACATTTCTCCATTATTTTTGCTAGGGGAGATAAGAGAGCTATAGGTCTGAAGTTAGAATACTCTTTTGAGCTGCCTCCTTTGTGTAAAGGGATCAATCTAGCTGGTGTGGGAATAGAACCTTTAGCCTTCTGGACCCTAGGTGAATATGCTACTTGTTGCACTACTGATACTGACATAGTAATGTATGCATCTTCCTATAGACATATTGCATATGACGCTTATGTTTCTGCTTATAATGTTTCTCAGATGTCAGTTGCTATGCTTTGATTTGGTGATTTATGTATTTAATTTTTAGATGTAATACTTGAGCTAGGCTGATAAGCAGCCTGAGATATCTACAGCTGTTAGAGAAAAAATAATTAATTTTTAACTGCCATCTGCAGTTCTGCGTTTTATCTACAAATGCAGAATTTAGCAATGCTGGAGCCAAATTCTGACAAGTTATGTAATTTCTAGAAGCTTACGGCTAAGGTTGCCCAGGAGAACATTGTTTCTGTACAGATAAAAAGTGACAGTTTTGAGAAGTTGACCTTCGTCTACAAAGCTGAGACTGTAAATACAAATCACAGCAGGTAGAAAAATAGTGGTCTATAACTCCAGCCAGAATGTGGGACTCACGTTCAGTTTCAATTTGTGAATTTAGCTCAGCATGCTGAGTTTTTTCCTACATGAATGCTGTGCATTCCATTCTTACATCATTCATGAAACATCAGGATTCCTGACATCTACCAGATGTTAATGAGTTTAACAGAATATATTTTAGATAAAGAACTAAAGTTGTGGTATATTTTTGTTTTTCAGTCATAACAAAGTTATTTCTTTTAATCTTCCCGGAGACATTTTCTCTGCCCCTATGATAGAAATTGTATATATTATTACATGAAAACCTCTGGAAAGGTAAATTATATATTTTCAACACTCATCTATGTTTATGTGTACTGATTTTTGACTGGTAAGAAACTAGATTACTAATCTGAGGGGACTGCAGAGTTTATTTCAAATGAAATAGTTTCCTGCAGAGTTTCCTAATCAGAAGCATATAAATCTGTGTATGCCGAGTTTTAAAGACAACCAGTCAAAATGTACATATTTAATTGTTTGGGTGGAGAGCATAACAGAAGTCTATTCCCATTAAACGGTCCAAAGCTACAGCAGAGCCCTTTGAAGGAATACAGCATAATGCTATCTCTTGTATCATCATTATATAATAATAATAATAATAATAATTATTATTATTAATATTATATTGTATCTTGTATCAGCAGTAGTAGAGTACAGACCCAGGTTCTAGTCTCAGATATTATGGCCTATATTAATCCAAGATTTTTTTATTTTACCCACTTCAGAAAGATAACTTCTAATTTTTCTCCATGAAAAATATTAAAGCTAAGCAATTTCCTGAAACTGCTGAAATGTCCCTAAGCACATCCTTCATAAGATCCAAAATTGAATCCTACCATTACAGCACGACAGCCAAATACGGCAATTCAATTCTCTTGCATGCTTCATTACGTAAACGTTTGAGTTCTGAAAATCGAAGCAGCGAGTGAACAGATTCTTTTCAGCTAAGAAATTGCTCTGATTTGCTATAAGTGAAAATTCAAGTAAGTGCAAAATAGGTGTGAAACTGATTAGCACTGAATTCAATACAGAATGTACATATTGCATTAATTTTTTGATATGAAATATGTGCATGTTGGGGGTGGGGGGGGGTAGTCCTCCATGAAAACTACTTGTCTACTCTTTTAAAGCAATTTGAAGAAAGTTAGCTTTTTACACGCTCTGATATGAGCCAAACTATATTCCTGTAGGCATGTTGGGTTAGAAAATACCTGGTGTTTAATCAAAATAATATCTACTTGTCTCATTCTGTTACCCATCCTAAAAGTGCAGAGTTTTCATTCCTTATAAAATTCCAGTATATCATCATATAATGATGCTAGCATTCCTTTTTCTAGGTGAGTTTTGCTCCCATGCCTAACAGCTGTCCTGCCACTGCAGACAAAAAAAATGCATCTTCCCAGTATGTTAAGATGTCTAGATTGTTGTACAAATACCATTGTCTTAACCAATTGCTAAAGAGACATGCATTTATAAATTTACAGTCTGACAGTCTTGTTGCTGAAAGTATCTGACTGAAGACAATTATGACTTTATGAAAATCCAGGTACTGAATAATCAGTTACATTTCTGGTTTTATATAATTTACAAAAAAAATTACCCAAGGCATTTGTCCCTGCTTGTAGTATTACATATTGATATTTATGAGAGCTCAATATCAATCTTTTTAACTGATCTTGAAAATCAATTTGTTTTAGGCGTGGCAAGCTGTACACTGTGACTGTTTCCTTACTGATTGCTGTTAGAATTATAATAGGCAGTTTCAACACAGGCTCTTCTATTATAAATACTCAAAACTCCCTAGAAAGACCATTTATAGGGTCATCTGTAATTTACTGTGGTGAAAATAACTTAGAAGTTAGTAAAAACTGCTAGTACCCATCTTTTAAATTTTTTGCCCATGTCAGGAGGACTTTCAGGTACATGGCTTCTGTTACTAAATCTCCCATTGTAAGCGTCTGTATGCTCAGTTATTCATTTTCCAGAGCCAGTTTGAGGTTTGATTGTTTGTCGTTTGTTTGCAGTTACTGTAGGTAAGTGTTACATACATGTGCTTTTGTCTTCTACCTGGTTAATGATTCAATAGGATCTTTAGTATAGTTCGCTTAGCAGGTGATCAAAGAAATAAACTTTAAACTTGTCAAAAAGTTTAATCAAAGGTCAGGAAAATCAGAAGAAACAATCCATCCAAACCAACAGCTACTGAAAAATAGGGCGTACTACCTATATTTGCAGCATGGTAATAAAAATGCAGGTGTTGTGAAGCAAACTTACTCCTGTGAGTCTCCAAAGTGTGATCCCATGCATTCCATAGTCATAAAGTGTTAAGCTTTTCTAAGGTCAGGTATCCATAATAGTTAGGCTTTTTATACAGTGAACTTTATCTCCATGCACCCCCCTTGAGATGAGGGCAATTCTCCTAGTTTATGATTCCAGCTCTGAGGTCAGCAATGCCTCAAGGCAGTAGCAACATTACTCTTGGAGTTACATCCGTCCTCCCCTCAGTGTGCATACCTTCTCTTTATAAATTAGCTGCAAATGCCCTTTTCAGATCTCAGCATTATCTCGTGCTAAAACAACTACACTGGGTTGAGCTATGAACTAATTGACCTACACCCAGCTACTGGGAGCACATATGCTCAACTATGAAAAGGAAAACCGCCCCTCTCTAAAAAAACACCTTTCAGCACAATTCTCACTTAGAGTGGTACATTCTAATGAAAAAATATCTACTTGCTACCCCCAAGTAAAACAACACTGTCGGAAATGCCTTATACTCCAAGTACATCTCCAAAGACTGTAACAATCTATCACCTGCTCTCTAAGAAATGGACAAATTAGAAATGTTCAAAACCAAGTTAAAATAAAATCTGAGTCATACCTGAACATGCTCATGTTGTATACCAGGGTAGTATATAATAATAATAATAATAATAATAATAATAATAATAATAATAATCATACCTCAATGCTTACAATACAATATCTTATTGTATACAAAGGTAAAGCGTTATTACCTCATTCTGCTAATTGTCTCCTTACTCTCCTCTCTTTCTCCTGTTCCATCCCTGTCCTAACAATCCACCACCTTCTGTCCTCCATCCCTCTGTCCTTTTCCCCCACCACTAATAATCCTTACATTTCTGGCATTACAGCTACTATACTAGGCTACTGAAATGCATTTAACTAGCTTCATCTACTCTGACTACCTCCTATTTACAATGAACACAACAGAAAAGATAGAATTGCACAAACGATTCTCACTTGTACCCTACTGTAACAACTGAACAGCAAATTTTTTAAAGGTTTTTCTTACTCAGTCTTTTCACAGCTTTTCAATACTTACTGATTACTTAAATGTTTACTTTAGTGTTCATTTGCTTGTTTTGTATTTAAGAAAACCCATGTTGTAGTAAGATGATGACTAACATTATCCCATGTTTATCTGTGTAACATTTTGTATATGTTTGTTTCATTCAATGTGTGGAACTTTTCTCCTCAGGCTTCTGCTGAAAATGGGTTTGTGCCCAGCCGAACATTTCTGGTTGACAAAAATAAATATTGTATGAAGCTATACAAATTCATAAAATCTTACCTCATACAATTATTCCATCATAATTGTGAGTGCACAGAAATGCAGCATGCAGACTTGTCTTTCATACATCTGACTCCCCAAAAATGCTAAAAAAATATCAACCAGTCAAATATTAGTTCATTATGAAACATTCTGTAGAGATTTGGCATGCGCATTGTTGTGAGTGACTGATAGATGGCCCTAATGTCCATAAATTCTGATGCATTAGAAGCCTAGCTGAGTTTTCCTGTAAAGCATGGCAAATAACTTTAGTTATCCCACCCTTTCTCCATCTCTGGATGCGACCAATAGAAACAAAACTTTGCAGAAAGAAAATTTACTACATCTGAGAGGCACGTGGTCCTAAAACGGGAACCTGACATATTACTAAATTATATTTTATAACAATGTAATTCATCACAACTAAACAAATGGCACGTCGCCAAATTGGTTAAACTACCAATATTAAAAGTTACCACAATGTTTTTGCAAAACGGCAGGTCTCCCCTAAATACTGCATGTTGGGTGGGCCTTTGCCTGACATCCCCTTACTTGCATGCAGTTAGCTTCAAGACTGCACAGCCTTGAAGATGAGGGAAAAAATAAACCTTCCAAAATGCTTTGAAGCATAGATATGATGTTGCTGTTTATTTTGTCTTCTTGTGCCTGATAATCATCAGAGACCCCACTGCTTATTTTCTATTTATTCTACTGCTTCATTCCCAAGAAATGATGGCATGATGACTTTCTTTGCTGGCCCTTTGTCCCTGCTGCAGTGGACATGATACGCATGCCACTGATACTGGATTGCAATGCTGGCCTGATGATGCTTGTATGTTCCTACCTAGTGGTGATAGTGCAGTAGGGGAGTAGGCCGCCTTCCTTTCCTTGAGAAGGTTAACCCAACATTAGTCAGTGAGTCCCATCTTCCTCTGCTGGTTCCAGCAGTGCCCGAGTTGCTGGTTGACCCCAGGTCAGACAGGTCACAGCCATAGCTTTATTGATCTATGCCATGGGACTGGCTAGGCTAAAACTTATTTACAGATGTATTTCATTAGCTTCTAAACATAATATTGCTGTAAATTTATTATCTGTTTTTTTTTTCTTCAGATGCTTTTATTACATCACACATCCTTTGTAACCAGTGCAATATGTTGCATTATATAACTTCAATGTACAGATACTAATGTTTCTTTAGCACTCTTCTGTAAGTCAGCAACTGCCTCAGTGCAAATCATTTTGTTAGCAGTATGGTTAAATAAATTAGTAACCACCCACTGGGATTGAAGTTCATTCAATCAATGATGTTTACCACAGAAAAAGTGGAGGAATGACAGAAGTAGGGGAAGAACTGTGTGATAGTAAAGCCAACTCACCCAAATAAAAGCTTCTGAATATGAAGTTGAAAAGATACAACTTGATGGTCATTTGTTTCTGCTAAAAAGTATCCGCTATAATGAAAGAAATGCCTGTCTGTAAAAGACTTGTGCTAACACTCCTTTGTTTACCGCATTCAAACAGAGAACCAGAGCATGCCTTGCCTTAAGCATGGTTTTCAAAGCCAAAACAAAACTGAGGCAGTCACTAATTGTCAAAATACTAAATTTCTTTACTAGCTATTAAAAGAAATGAATGATGACAATGACTGTTCCTCTGTGGAGCAGCCAATGAACATTCTTCAGGTTGTACGAAAGGCAACCACAGCTTACAATAAAGACCACAACACTCTCTCACATAAGGTAGTCCCAATGGAAGCTGATCATCTGAGACTCAGCTAAAGTAGGATCTGGTCAAGTTGATCCACAACATGAGATACGACAGCACACTAGCTGCACTATTTTATTATGTCAAATGAGATACCCTTACTAAAAATACATTTCTCTTTAAAAGATATTCATGTTCTCTATTCCACTTTCAGTTAGTCGCCAAGAATAATTGTTTTACTTTTATGAAAGTGCATATATGTTGGTGATTCTTTATTACTTGAAATAAAGAAGAGGAGGTGGAGGTATGTATATTACTGATGAAAGGAGCTTGGTTCCTAAACGTAGGTGGACAGGTAACTGATTTGATTCCTTGTCCTGGTCATTACTCTTGGTTTCTTGTGTGCTGCTAGTATTTCCAGTGACGGCTGCTGACTTCAAACCACGGTGTGTGCATGCAGGAAGCAGCTGAATAGATGGGGCTAACTACAATGGGGAGAGGATATTTTACGGCTGGATCAACACTGACCATGCTTACCATTTTACATAAATAACTGTTCATTCACTATTGCATATGCTAAGTCAACACAGAAAGTTAAAGACCTACTTGTTATGAAAAAATCCCCAAAAGCAAATACTCAGATCAGTTATTAAAATGTATGAAAACACGTAACTACTGTAGCACTTCAGAGGAATGCAACCCAATCGCCTTAATTTTATGCAGCATCAAATATAAACCAAAGTCACTGACATTTGGAAAAAAATCAGTAACGATCCAGTTAATTTCTGCAGAAAAATAACAGAGCTTTCAGTAGCAGAACAAAAAAAGTCTTCTTAGAGGACCAGTTATTTCATCCACACATAGCCTCCACATCCTTTTCCTACCTAAAGTATCTGGTTTGACTCTGCTAGGGGAAACATGCATTTATATTAATGCAGTTTTACTTCACCAAAACAGTAATCACAGCTTGTATTCTAGCCTGTTTCACCCATATAGACATTAATCCTGCAAAGTTATAATCACAACAACAACAAAAACCAGGGCCAGTCATTTCATCCACAAACAGTCCCCATGCCCATTACCTATCAAAGTATCTGGTTTAGCCTTGATAGGATTAAAATAATAATGATAATAATGCTTTCAACAATGTATTTTTGATGCATGCAAAGAATTACAGTTTGCATTCCATTTTCTTTCACCCCAATATACATTAGTCCTGGAAAGGCATAATGATAATTGCAAAACGACTGGGGCAAACATTTTATCCACAAACAGCCTATGACCTACCTAAAGCATCTTGCTTGGCCTTGCCATTATTAAAAAAAATAATAAGAAGAATGCTTTCGTTAATGTATTTTTGATACATACAAACATTCACCATTTACATTCCATCTTGTTTCACTCAAATACCCATTAGTCCTGGAAAGCCAGAACTATAATAACAAAGCAGCAGGGCCAAACATTTCAGCCAACATATCAATTGCCAACCTAAAGTATCTGCTTTGACTAGGTCAGGATTAAAATAATGACAACAGCAATGATTACATTCATTTAGATTTGTTGCACAGAAGCAGTAGTCACAACCCGAATGCCACCTCTCCTTACCCAAATACACATTAAACTTGGAAAGCCAAAATTACAGCAGTAAACAGCAAGGCCAGTTATTTAATTCATGCATAGACTCTCATCACGATTGCCCACCCACAATATGTGGGTTTACATTGATAGATTTAAAATAAATGAGATAAGATGACACTGGTAGTCCATCTTACCACACCCAAGCACACATTAGTCTTGCTAAGCCAGATTTATAGCAATAAAGAGCAGGACCAGTCATTTCATTAACTAACAGCCCTCTGCCATTACCGACTTAAGTATCTGCTATTACCTGGCCAGGATTAAAATAAAAGTAATAGTAATGATTGAGTTGCATTAATTTAGAAGCAGCAGTTGTAGCCTGTGTGCCAGCTGTCCTTACTCAAATACACATTAATACTGCAAAACCAGAATTACAACAGTAAACAGCAGGGCCACTCATTTCATTCCTGCATAGACCCCCATCACCATTGCCAACACAGAGCATCTGGTGTGACCTTGTGTGATTAACAAAATGAAAAAAGAAGACTGGTTATTGGGTAATTAATGTATTTTTACATAAACAGTAGCCATGCAGCTCAGAGCTTGTAGTCACTCTTACTTCAACCAAATGCACACTAGTCTTGCAAAGCAAGAACTACAGCAGTAATCAGCAGGGCCAGTCATTCCTTTCGCACACAGCCCCGTCTCAATTATCTACCCACAATATCACACATACACATGTGAGCTCGAGTTCTGAGTTCCATGGACACTGGGCAGATGAATGTAACTGCTATGAGCTGCTTAAGTAAATTTTTCATTTTTTTAAATAAATAATATAAATATTTTACTTAAAAAGGGGAGGGGGCTGAAGCCCAGCATTTCTATAAAACTTGTGGTAAGTTACTGTACCTAATTTTAAAAATCTGAATAAAATCAAAAACAGAAGGAACTTTTTTATTTATTATTTTGCAATATTGCTATCTCATAACACAGACTTGATAATATTTTTAAATTTTTATGTTATTCTGTCACTCAGTTTTTTTTAAACTTATGTTTCTGAGTAACATGCCATAATAAAACTGGGAATGGGAGGAGTCCAATGCTATTATGTAAGCAGATTTTATGCTAATAAGCTGCACATATTTTTGGCAAGAGATGTATTGATTTTCCAAGAACCCTTGGACCTATTTCTGATGTCTGAAAGTTGAATGGTGCCCCCAAACACTCTCAAATTACCTATTTCACCCACAGGTAAATGTGATCTGAGAATGAAAATATTTAAGTTTGGTTTATGGCAACACCTTCTCCCCTCCCCAAAATAATTCTAGATTTCTCCTCTTTATTCATATCTTCTAGGAATGCACTTATATACTGACATATGTACTGTTTATGTAAGTGGCTTTAAGGTTCGTCACATTTCTGTTTTACTGCTTTATACATTCATAGATTCATAGAGTGCTACTAGGCTATTGACTTGTGGCGGTGGCCTTTCTAAGCCTAGCCAAGTTTTCCCAAATGAATAATGATGTCCTGTATCCAAACAGGTCATTGAGGGCCAGGCATTTATAAGCTACCTCTGTCCATAAGGGACATGGGTGCCAGGCCCAGTGTAAAATTCTTATTCCCCATCCACTGCTTTAGGTTCTGCTTATCTGGGTAATAGACAAACTCGGCTTCACATGGATGGGAAGCCTGTCCCATAGGAGGTGCAGTCTCTAGGACAGATATAAGTCTTTCTGGCATGTTCTGCTTAAGTCACAGATAAAATTCAGGTCCCTAGACCTTGTATTTCTGGTACTGTTTGACATGAATATGCAGCAGATTCATAGTGTGGGGTTTGCGGATGCCTTGTAAGTCAGGCATAGATCACCCCTTGGCGGTCTATAGGAGACTGAGTAGAGGGAAAGGGTTTTAAGGCACTCTGCATAAAGCAGGTTTGTTACACCCTGTATTCTTTTTCTAAGGAACTTCTGAGTTTGCTGTAGTTGCTGCATATGCCTGGTCAGGTAAATACTGAAGGGAGCATTGTACTTTAAGACTGGTCTGATAAGAGTGGAGTACAGTGAGATAATAACGTCTATAGTCCTAGATGCCATGTCCTTACTTAGAAGTTAAGCAACATAAAAGGATTTCCTCACCACTGTGGCCGTATGGTGGTTGAAGGTAATGCTACTGTTTACTTGCATACCCAGATCCCTGACCACTGGGTCAACTCTTAGGGGCATATGCCAACATACAGTACAACAGGCTTCACACAAAAGACTATTATTTGTCTGGGTGGGTTTTAGCAAACTTTGCTTCAACCCAAACAAATGAAAAACTACTTCAAACATATCCTTCTTAGTTAAAAATGGCAATTAACTTGCTAATGAAACTGTCTTATTTATTTACTGCAAAAGAAATAAATCATATCTTGATTCACTGTCTTGCCTTCCTTTCCAGGAAAAAAAAATCACAGCAAGGATAATAAGGTGATAGATTTACAGCAGTTCAGGATATATTTAATTTCGTAACTGTTAGATAATCAGAGACTCAGTAGGAGTCTCTGATTAGTGAGACTGTATGAGTAAAACAACAACTTACTTAAAGTAAGTCTGAAATGGCCATTTCTCAGAGTGCTTCCTTTTCTCTGAGGTATAAGTTAGTACTTAAAAGCAGCAGGTGTGTGTGGGGTGGTCCCCTCCCCTTGCAAAACAGATTTAAAGAAGAACAATGATGTTCAACATTCACTGTACTTTTGATGTTTTTTGTCACTCCCTTACCGTTTCTTAGGAGCCTCAGCACCACAATAAGGCAGAGCCAGGTCACGGTCAAATGAGATCCTGGGAAGGGTAATGGATTGGGCCCGCCCTGCAGCATTCCCCCGCTCCACCCATTCCAGTGTCCCATTACTTGGCTATTTCTTCCCAGTTACCATAAACACTGTTAAAACCTGTCAGTGTACATACATATATGGTCCTGACTGTATTAAATTATATCTGTTGTATAATACAGCCCCACTTATTTGAGTGTTTTTGTAGTTATAATTTTTTTTTCAGTAAGCAATGAAACAAAGCACACAAACCAGTAATGAAGAAATATCCATTTCAGAACATTTCAACCATGAAAGGCCACTCAAACTTCATTAAAATCCACTAATATCAGTTAGTATGCACAATGTCTACAGCAGTAAAATTAATCTGAATGATTCCACATTAAAGAGATCTGTCACTAATGAAGAGATTGCTGCTGGCAAACAACTTTATATTTTGGTGTGTTTCATCTACAGATTCAGTGCCTCCTGCCCTTGTAGAATAAATGACCTTTTACATAAAAAAAAAAAAAAAATTGGTAAGCAGGTAATATTGCAATATGGAATGGCTGGCACACCAACAACAGGTTCACAGTTACTAGGCATCTCATCCAAAGGACACACTCAGGAGTGCAGCAACCCCACCCCCTCTTAAAGTACACAGCAGTATCAGCAATCCATCTACTACCTATTTCGCTACTAACACTGCTTTCAAATTGTATAAACACTGAGGGCCATTTGCTAAAGAAAACAGTTGCACATTGAAAACAAACATGAGCAACAGTAAGCTTCTATTACCTTGAAACTCACAATTACTTGATAATGCACTGAAACACACAAGTCTTTGAAAATGCATACGCACTGAAACTCACAATTCCTTGAAAAATGCACTGAAACTCAACATACCTCTCAACCTCTTACCATAAGAAATCTGGACAAAGCCTAAAACAATGGGTGGACAAAGGCTTAAAATCAGGGACACCTTTTAATTATTGCTCATATAAATGTGGAAAGTTGCTGGAATAACATGTTTTGTATTTTTAATTTCTCCAAGTCTTTTGGGTTTCTAATACCATGATAGGAATGGACCCCATTCCTAAGTCAAAGTATGATTAAAGTTCAAGAAATTAGTATTGTTTCAATCTTTGAAAAGCCAAAAGTGCTCTTCGCAGCACATGCAATGTGCCCAGTAATGACTCCTTCTGCAATTTGTATGGGGTTACATGCATTGGTAACATATCTAAATATAACTGTACATTCTTTTTTATAAGACCTGTTGCTCCTACTACTATTGGAACTGTCTGGGTATCTTTCTTCCACATTACTCTTGTTTCTGCCTGCAGATCCTGATATTTTATGACTTTGTTCCTCTCTGTATGCAAGACACTGTAGTCACTGGGTGTGGCAACTTCAATGATCAATGCTACTTTTGTCTTCTTTTCACAGACCACTATATCTGGTTTTCTAGAATCTATCTTTTGAACTGTTGGTAATGGATGATCCCATGCGATGTAAACTTAATAATATTCTATGATGCTTTGTGGCTTATGTTTGCAGTATTTTTCAACCACTTCAGTACCGTAAGGTTTGCATAATTTCTAATGAAAAGATAATCCTAGGAGATGCTAATTTTGATTGCCAGATTATCTCCAGAAAATATCCATCAACTAGCCTAACATATTTGGATTGCCTCAACTCCCCCCTCCCCCACACATGTTATAACTATCCCAAAAACAGTGGCTCAGTTATCAACCAGATACTGTTGTTTGATTTCATAAGTATGTCTCCAGTAGCATCCTCTCTGATTCCCTCAGTGATCACCTTCCAGTATATGTAAACAGACTCGGTACCCTATGAACCCATTATATCAAACAACTTTAACTTAGAACTTCTTGTAACCTCACTAATTTTAACCATGATACATTTAGCAGAATTCCAAGCTCCTTCAGATGGCATATCCGGAAAAATATTCCACTTGAAGCAGTACACAAATTTAACTCACTTTTCCTGAAAGCCCTCAATAGTCTGGCTGCAACTAGAACAGAAAGAATAGAGAATAACCCTACTCTCTATATATATATATATATATATATATATATATATATATATATATACATACAAATACTTTAAGCACAGGAGTTAATGCCCTTCTAGCTTGCCAATATACCAAAACACTTGTTCCCATAATAGGTGTCTAGGCTGTTCTTAAAAATATCTTTTCTTCCCTGGTATCCACTGAATATAGGGCACCTGTGCCCATTCTGACTTTCCTGGTAAACAAATGCCAATAAATAAATAAATATTTATGAGTGTGTGTGTGTGTGTGTGTGTGTGTGTGTGTGTGTGTGTGTGTGCACACGTGTGTGTGTGTGTGTGTGTGTGTGTGTGTGTGTGTGTTTGTGTGTGTCTATATATATATATATATATATATATATATATATATATATATATATATATATAAAATAGAGATATTCACTGCCCTGCACTGAAAAAAAAAAACGTAAATGGAGACCATCCTTATTAATCTTATCCCAAAAAAATAAGACCCAACACATTTTTTGATCTAAATACAGCACTACAACAGCATTAACCTGCTTCACTGATACCATTAACCAACTTAGAAACAGGGGTCGATTTGTCTCAGCTATTTTGACATGTCAAAAGCATTTGGCACTGTATCACATCAAAAGCTACTACTCGAACGTGCCCCTCTTAATCTATCCCAACCTGCCCTAACTTGGTTCTGTAGCTATCTTACTGATCACCAACAAACTGTCAAGTGGTCTAACACTCTCTCTCCCCTACTTCCTATCAACGTAGGTCTCCCACAAGGGTCGATCCTCGGACCATTATTATTCTCTATATTCACTAACAAACTGTGCTCTGCTACAAATAATGCCACAATTATCCACTATGTAGATGATTCCTCCTTCATATGCTCTTCCCCTCCCCTCCCCAGTCTTGTTGAAACAAACACAAAGTGCATTTTTAGATGTTGAGAAATCTCTCTCAAACTATCAATTAATACTTAACCCAAATAAAACAAAGCTTGTAATCTTTACAAAAGCTTAAACTGAGGAAGTCAACCACCAGTTGCCATCTACCCCTCTAATAATACCAAAATGCTACCTGTTGAATACACAAAACGTCACTATTGATAACTCACTAACATTTGATACACACTTGGCTATAACCATAAAAAAGGTCCACATTAGACTTGGTTGCATCTACAGAGCCAAACCCTTCCTCACCAATGCCACCAGGCAAGCCATAGGCAGAACACACCTTCTCTCCTCTCTCTTATATGCCTCACCCATACTTACAAATCTTAGAAAGTCAGAATTAACCAAACTGGGGGCCTCTTATAACAAAATAGCTAAGTTTGCTTTTAATCTCCCCAATAGAACATATCACTGTACTGCCTTACATGAGCTAAACTGGATTGAACTACCCCACTTACTGTATATCAATCAACTAACTGTTGCCCACTCAGTTATATCTCAACCCAGCCCTCCAAAACCTAGTGCAACCATAAAGTAGCAACAGAGCTCTAAGATCCTCTGAAAAACTACTACTGCAAGTCACTATAATTCCTCAGGGGAATCACTTTACTCACACAAGATATCTAAAATCTGGAACACGGTGCCTCAACATATTCTTAGCTCAGACAACCCTAAGAATTTCAAACTTCTCCTCATGGTTCAGTTCGGAAACAAATGGCTCTGCCCTTCTACTTCTCCTGGGTAAAACTACTTCCCCTACCTTTTACCTCTTATTATAGTCCTTGTACGCTTCTATACCAACACACTCATGTGTACACCCACACACTGGGTTCCTCAATACCTAGTACACTTACTCTGTATTTCCCTACTTAAGTACCCCTTTTCCATACCTCTCACACTATTCTGTATCACTCACACTGGGTTCCTCAATACCTAGTACACTTACTCTGTATTTCCCTACTTAAGTACTCCTTTACTATACCTCTCACACTATTCTGTATCACTCACACTGGGTTCCTCAATACCTAGTACACTTACTCTGTATTTTCCTACTTAAGTACCCCTTTTCCATGCCTCCTACACTATTCTGTATTGCTCACACTGGGTTCCTCAATACCTAGTACACTTACTCTGTATTTCCCTACTTAAGTACCCCTTTTCCATACCTCTCACACTATTCTGTATCACTCACACTGGGTTCCTCAATACCTAGTACACTTACTCTGTATTTCCCTACTTAAGTACTCCTTTTCCATACCTCTCACACTATTCTGTATCACTCACACTGGGTTCCTCAATACCTAGTACACTTACTCTGTATTTCCTTACTTAAGTACCCCTTTTCCATACCTCTCACACTATTCTGTATCACTCTACAATAACTGTTAGACAACTCATTGCATCATTTTTTTGTTTTGCACTGGCACTGTTTAAATAATCTAGTATCTTATTTCAACAAATGTGTTTTATTATCATACTTTTATAACTATGTGTAATTTTGTACTCTGGTGGTCTTGTAATTTTTGTAGCTATATTGTAACTCAATTTATCTTGTAAATTCTTGTTTTTTGTCTGATATATTGTATGTGGAGCTTTTCTCCCCAGGCCTCTGTTGAACATGGGCCTCTTGTCTAGTTGGACACTCCCAGTAAACAAATGTTAAATAAATAAGTAAGTAAGTAAATACATAAATAAATAAATAAGCAGTCTTGTAAGCCAGCCTGTGCCTTACAAGTTGTGTAAGTTATGTAAGGTAGCGTTATCAGACTTTGTTTTTTTAGGATTCTGATATTAAGTAATTTTCCTTATACAGAATGAGCTGGAGCATTACTTCTTTTATACATGCAGCCTGGCTCACATTTAACAGACTGAAAGATTGAATAGCTCTATATATATATATATATATATATATATATATATATATATATATATATATATATATATATATATATATATATATATATATATATATATATATATATATAATATGTGTGTGTGTGTGTATACATAAAGATTAACTGGGTAAATCAACTGGCTTGCAGGTATGTGACTGCATAAAGTAACTTGTCTGAATTAGCTGATATTATGGAAGCTTCAAGCACCCCCTCCCACACAGAGTATAAGGGTGAAGTCTCCCATACATAAAACAGCATTGCTATTTGTATTTTCAGTGAAACAATACTTTGATTATCAGCATTTGCAGGGTCATAGACCACTTCACATATGTAAACACACACACACTTGCTGACTTTGGCTCAACTGTTTCAATTTCACAGTACCCTGTAGTATTTGTCAATAATCTCATTGTGTTTCATATGAGCAATGTTGAACCTGATGACATTTTTGTACGGGTTATTTACTAACTTTAGAAAATCCTCTGTCTCTATATATTTCATATAATTGTTTTAAACATAACATTTTGATGGGGGAGCTGCATCCTTCTTTTCCCCAATAACTAAATGCACTCACTCTGAGGTGCAGTTAGTAAGAATAAAAGGAATACTAGGAATTCTAGTGACTCCAAGTTCATGCATTTGTACAATTAGTGCATCTAATCAGTGGGTGTTTGGGAGTACAGACCCCTGAAAAATGTATAATGCTACACCCTCAGCCTGGTGAACTTTGTAATGAATATTGTGATTTGTTAACTTCTTATTGTACATTTTTCAGTATGTGTTAAAATGTTCATTTAAAACTGTTTTATTAACTGATTTTATATTGCATTAAATCTTTCCTGCAAAGTGTTAGCTACATTGTAACTTCTGCAATGGAGATATGCTTTGTATATGGATACTCACAAGTATTTCATTCATTGCACTGAGAACATCTGTGCACTTCTATCCACGTGCTCATTAGAGTGAATATTATGCATCACTTATGGTTATAGTAGTCAATGAAGCATTTTCTGTGAATTTCACCTCAGTGAGCAGATATACAGTTTTATGTAATGAATCTGGTGGGGGCATATGCATATGGTTTAAATATATAACTAGCAAAACTTTTGGTTACACCCTGAAACTGTGGTCATATTAAAATGGGGGTGCTAAAATCAGCGTGCTGTATCATTTAAAATCAAACAAAATATGACAAAAATATGGGTTACTTATTCTTTAGCCAGGGCCTCTTGTAAGCAGTTTTGAGTTTAAGCTTGTTTTCAAAATAATTTTCAAAGGACTGGTGCTTGATTTTACTTAGAACCAATGCCAGTCTTTAGGCATCCTCTGTGCCAGTAAGGATGTATAATTTTATGCAATCTGGTATTTTATAACAGAGTAGCAAATACACTGGTCCTGCTGTTTTCTTTTCCCTTCTTAAATAAGATTCTTACTTTGATTTGATTTTGCTTCCTTCCATGCCTTGTAAAAACAGCATCTTTGCCAGAGTACTAACAAACAGAAGGCTGTACTACTGAAACAGGACTGCATTCACTACAGTCTTAAAACATTTAGCTTCATAAAAGAGGGAAATTTGTATTTTCTCCTCAAAGGCAGGCACAGCTGCCTGATTCATTCATTCTCTGTCTACAGAATCTTTTCCAGTCTTCTGATATTTTAAATGCTTCTCATGTTTCTTTTAGGTCATGCAATTTCACACTTTCCTTTTCCCACAATGCCATTGCCTTTCAATTCCCTGTATACTATGGAGATCCAGAATATTGCTATATCCATTGGGCCTTTACATGCTATAAGGAAAATTCCTTCTATCATATTAAATTAAATGCTGAAGACCCATAGAAGACAGCTAATTATCAACTAATGTATCTGGAGATACTTTCCCATATTTTGTGGATGAGGGATGTGAACAGGTTATAATATCATGCGCATAACATGGCTATACCATTTATTTTACTGCTTAGACTCACACAGTTGGTCTGTGGCAACTTAAAGACTTAAAGTCAGGACTAAAGGATGAATATCATTGCAAAGCATAACTTTAATCATCAGTGTCAAATTTTCAGATCATATTTACTTCAGTCATGCTGTCGCGTATCATGGTTGCTGCCCCTCTATCCTGTGAACTTCTTCTCATCATACACTCTCCAGACCTCTACATAGCACTCCAACTGAAGCCTATGTAAGGCTACATTGTCACTTTCCCTGTTGTCAGTTATCTATATAATGCACCCTGTGAAGAAATTAGACACTGTCATCTGTGCTAGCATGTCTGGCTGATGTTTTTGTACATAATTTTAGATTAACCTGTGTATTATTATGCCAGCATGACTAGCTATGATATTGTAGATAAGTTCTTACATGTTGATTTATAACCTGTGTGTACAGAACGTTTTAAAGACTTGAACATTTTTCCTTTACGTTTCTAACTGTGCATATTTGTGAAGAAGATTCTAACTGCAGACTGTCAGAGAATCAGCTGATCTGCAGATGATGTCATTGGAATGTTGACAGTTATGTGTTACTCTCAGAGGCTGAAAGACAGGAAGGAACTTTAGAAAACAGCTGTTGATTGATTTTCAAAACATGAAATGAAAATTAGAACTGGAATAGTTGTGAGAGTTAAGCTAGTCTATAAAAGAGCCTGCTGAAGACAGCTGAAGTGAGTTACATTTATAGCTGTTACCAGTTATCAGTCAGTTGCCAGTTGCTAGTTGCAGTTGTCAGTTGTTCACATTTGTACTGTGTAGCGGTTGCCCTTAAGGACTCACCAAGAACTGTAAGCCTGCCTTTGCTCTATTGTAGTAATTTAGTTTAGATCAGGGACAGTGTTCTTTAGTCAGATAGGACAATTATAACTAATCAGTTAGAGTTTTTCTAAATGTTGGATTTCTATCCTTCAGTATTGATTTTATTTTCCTGATGATTGAGTTCTGTTTGTTTATCAGAATTTACTGTTTTATATTTGTAATCCTTTTGCTCATTATTAAATATTTTTATTAACTTACATTGTGGCTGGTCAATCAGTGTTTTCTCTACTGATTTGAGAGTGCTTATAACTGCTTTGATAACTTCCTGGGCCACTTCAAAAGCCTGGCTGCTTTAGGTCATTTGCTATCATTTGTTTTAATAACTAATTTTCATAATTAGACACCCCTTTAAAAGACATGAAAACTCTCTTATTGGTGGCAGCATGTTATCGTATTATTTTGAGGAAGGGGCACAGCTGGAAATCTGTTTCAGGATTTTCCAGAAGTGTTTGGATGTGTGAGATTTAATTTATTTAAGTGTGAGTGTATCTGAGGTCTTAAACTGAGACACATTACTCTGGATTGTGTAGTAAGGAGTCACATTAATGGTGGACAGAAGGATAGAGCCTAGTCCCAGGTTATACAGTCTGTTACTCTTGTTCTCTTAGGAGAAATTGTGAATTTTTACTTCTGTTTAAGTGACAGTCTCATATTGGAGTCAGTACTGATTATCAAAGCTCCTTAGTTACTAACTCAGGTTAGTAAGGGATGTCACATTATTGATGGCAGTCCTGTGGTGTATTGTTCAGGGGTCACACACCCCACCATCCTCTTAGCCTGTGCTACTGCCATTTCATGTGGTTTCTGAGTGTATACAGTGCTGTAATTTTGAATTCTCATGAGTCCTTTTTTCTGTCCTGTCTCTGGAATCTTTAATTCCCCATCTCATACTGAACCTTAACATTAGTGTGTCCCATGCACAGCACCCTGCATTATCCATATTAAACTTCAACTACTGTCAGCCCAAGGCTCCAGCATCCTCATATCTCTGTTCAGGCTAATCTCTCATCTACCGCAGTGCCTCACTAGTTTGGTATCATCCACACACAGCTCTTTGTTGCTGTCCAGTGTCACTCTAATGGTAGGCACATACATATTAAAACTGCAGATCCTGGTACAAGCCCATTTAGGACACACAAAATTATCACCCTGCCCTTTTGACAGTAACCTCTTCCATAGACAGTTATCCTCTGTGTCCACCTTTCTGGCCACTTTTCTATCTTCTTATCAACGTATTTCACAACTCACCCCTTAAGTTTCCCTAACAGTATCCTATTAGGTACGAATCAAAGACCCTTCTGAAATCTAATGGGTTGCATCTCTCCATCTTAACAAACTCCTAGTCATAGAACTGGAATGGATTAGTCTAACAGGATTTTGTCAGTGTTAAATATTGTAGTTTGAAGTTTTTATACTCTAAAAAAATTTTTCTTTTTGTGATTTTGTTTCCCAAACATAGATGTCAGACTGACTACTCTGTAGCTGTCCAGGTTTCCAGTATTCCCTAACTTGAACATTGATATCACTGTTGTTTTTTTCCATTCCAGTTGTACTACACCTGTCTTCAGGGATCTTTTTCTGGAAAATCCCTCTAAGTTGAAATCACCAGCAGCACAGACAAATGCTTAAATATCACGGACAAACCTTTCAAATTCTTAGCTCACAAATTCTGGACAAAACTAAAAGTAATGGAGGGAAGAAAGCACAACAATCAGGGACAGGTTTTAAATATTGCTCTTATAAATTTAGAAAGTTACTAGAATAACAGGTTTTTCATTAACATGCATTTTATGTGAATTCTGAAACTGAAATGGTTGCCCACTAATCCATTTACTCTGGAAAACTCCAAATAGTGACTTCAATCCTCAATGATTTGCCACAAACCACAAACTGTGAGAAGAATAGACCAAAAATATGAGACAAAAATTTGGACATTCTGCAAAAATTCTGGAATGTTGAGAGGTGTGATTTCACGAGTAGCTCATCCCATATGAACCTTGTGTCTTTTTCATCTGCAGAACCCTTTCTTGAGTATTCTTCTATCAGATTCCCCATCCATCAGTATTACTTCTCTCACAAACCCCTCTCCCATGTTTGTCCTTCCCCTTCTCTCGTGTAAATACAGATGCAAAGAAATGGTTAAAATCATGTTTGTTTCCTTGTTTATTATATCCATACCCTCCACCTTCAAATCAGTTATTACTATTTCCACTTTCTCTTCACCAAGTACATGAAGAACAGATTTTTATCATTCTTGATCCCATTTCCCAAACTCCTTTCTACTATCCAGGATTATGGATGCTTTTAGGAGTTGATAAAGAAAATAGGTGTACAGCACAATTCCCTAGTGCTCTGTATCTCTTTGGCTGTTCTCCTCTCTGCCTGTTTGTAGGCCCCATACCATCTTCCTGTATTTCCTGAATGCCTGTTACTTGATTATAATACTTTCTTGACCCAACCTTCAGCAACATAGGCCCACCTTCCTAAGAAGCCAATCCTCCATGTCATCCTAAACTGTATATTTTATGTTTTTCCACATTTCATTCATTCCTTTGACCAAATATGCATACCAGGCTCTCCAATCCCCCATGTCTTCCCCAATTAAACTTCTTGTTCTTTCATAGCCACATTTCTGTCATGCAATACCACTGCCTTTGTTTCCTATCCCTTACTTTTCTTAAATGCATGCAACGCAATAGCATAACCGCTATTATTCAAAGCTGCCCTCAGCTCTTCTCCCCTACTTCCCCACCCTTATTCTAATATTTGCAGTGTTATAGGATCAGTATAGAATCCACAGCACCCTTCAGAGAAGCACAAAATCCTAAAACTGAAAACACCTAAAATGAAATATCCTGAATGAAACACTAGTAAAGACACTGCCACTTGTCCAGCCCTCTAATTACAAGTGATACAGCTTCTATAGATGAGCAAGCCCCCCTGCATCCGTTGTGTGTAAGGGTCCAGGGGTACCCTTCATGTTTATGGCTACACTCCCACATGCCACAGCCTCAGAGATTAGTACAATACTCACTTTCAGGCAAACCCAAGTACTGCACTAATATCAATGACTGTGTGACCCCAGAGTGAGAATAATTAGCATGATGGAATGGGGGCACTTTTTGCTTCACTAAAGTGTGTAGGGAGATTCTGTATCAATTCCCCCTCAATATATGTATGATCATAAATGGTGCCCCGACCTCCATGTTTTCCTCCCTCCCTTGTCTCCTTCATTCTGCTGAACAGAAAAAATACCTTCAATATTTTCCCCTTCCTGGCTGATCCCCTTATGTGCTGAAATACTGCATTAAATTTGTAACAATGAGAGACACCTGGTTTGAGAAAACAGTTCCCAAAATGGAAACCCCACCCCACTACATGCACAATTACATCAAGGGTACTACAACACAATGTCAGGACTGATGAAAAGTGAAATCAGTGAACCCAAGGCCGGACAGTTATTTGGATTTCTTGCTGGAGTAAAACAGAATATTTAAACTATGATGGATAAATTTCTATTTAAGCAAAGGAGCAAGAAGCATATTTTTTTATATTTGGTCATTAATTAGTAAAAAGTTATTTCTTTAGATGTTAAGACTTCTTTAGTTCAATTATTTATGCTCCTCTGAGTTTCTTATTTAGGGAGCGCTTTCAAAAGGCTTCTTCTTTAACTTTAAAAGCAGCTATATCTGCGTCAAATAAAGAAAAATAGACTCTGATACCAAGTTAAGAACTGGATGGCCAGATAAAATGCTAAAATCTGTGCAAGTTCATACACCATTTCACTCTATCATGGTACTTCTTCATACATGTCTGTCAAATTGCCTTATGTGTTCCCCATTCCATTTGGAATCTCCCACTTTTTGACTCTTACTACCTTCACATTATGTTTGTTCCATACTCCTTGAACTTCTCTATAGAAAAGAGAATGCTTCCTTATATCCTCCTGATTCTGTGGGCCTAAAAAGAGGCTGTATTCAGGGTCAGTGGTTAAAGTCCTAGTATCTAATGCACTCTTAATGGCATTTAACAAGGGGGAGTAGGCATTGTGAAGAATGGAACTGGGGTGGATAAGGATTATGGATGCTTTTAGGAGTTGATAAAGAAAATAGGTGTACAGCACAATTCCTCAGCTTAGATACTATAGACAAAGTAGCAAGATCACTGTACTGACAGTGGGGTCATAAATGTGTCACCACAATTGGGTATAAAGGTGCCTACATCCTCTATGGTACACAAAAATGGGGTACTCTGAGGGCTTGAGCCCTGAGACTGACTGACTTGTGTTAATAAGGTTTTAAAGAGTCTTGAAAAAGTTGTCATGTAAAGCTTAAACTATGCTTGCCGGATGATAGAAAAAAATAAAAGATCCATGTTTTAAAACCTGCAGAAATGTATTACTGAAAGATAACATTTCCAGAGCTGACTGCAAGAAAATATAAACACTGGCCTTCAGGTTTCACTTCTTCTAGCCTAAAGAGGATATTTCTGCTATTTACAGTATGCAGAAGTGTAGTATGTTATATAATCCACATGCAAAGGAATTACTTTATAGGAGGTATTCATATCATAACTCAGGGGCAGGATGTATTATCATTGAGATAATTATACAGTACCAGTATCTTTCCACTGGAGCTGAGCTCATCTGCTCTGGCCAGATGTTTTACATGTGTATTATGTAAATCAGATTGCGACTGCTGTCAGGATGTTTTCCGTTAAAATGCATTCCTCCCATGATCTCTGCCAGATTTGTTGCTTGTTGGATTTCAAGGACAGTATTTCATTAAGCCACCAGTCTCTCCAGAGATGAAATTAAATTATTTTTCTTTGGTTAAAAACAAATTGTGCTATATCTCCTTGAGTTTTAAATTAATATTTCTCTCTGAAGAAATGTTGCTGATACTGCTGCAGTGGTTTCTGAAAGCAGGTGCAAGACAGAAAATCCTGAAACTGCTTGAAATACCTTCAAGTACTTAATGTACTTTAAATAAGGTGATTGATTTTACTTTAAAGCACATAGCCTTGAATATTTTTACATCTGCATACCACCCTGACAGGTCTGGAGACTGTCAGAGCTGTTTCCTGTAGTCCAGGATTCCCCTCAACCTTCATTTGCCTACTGTGACTGTGAACAAGTCTAACAAGGCAGTGCTCAGGGAAAACTGCACTAGGCTCTTCAGTGGTTGGTGTCCTTGACCACATGCGTGCTAACTGCCATTGAACCAATTTGTTTTGTGTACTCCTTAATAAGATAGTGATGTCAAATAAAGGATATGTTTCTTTACTTACAGATAGACCTGCCCATATCAGTTTTCAGGTGTAATTCCTGTCATATGAGCAACATTTGTGCTGTTGCTATAGGGATGTAATCTAATTTTAAGACAA
The DNA here is from genome assembly GCF_019279795.1 of Protopterus annectens. Classification (NCBI taxonomy): domain Eukaryota; kingdom Metazoa; phylum Chordata; order Ceratodontiformes; family Protopteridae; genus Protopterus; species Protopterus annectens. The sequence goes on along the minus strand of NC_056746.1, from coordinate 520,800,830 downwards.
AGCAGGTGTGCGTGAGTAGAACAGGATAATCTGGGGGTGAGGATCAGTGTTTCTCTATGGCTGATCTGTTACAGAAGGGTGATAATCTGTTAGTGCAGCAAACAATAAATATATGCACAGTATCTGAAGAATGTTGTTTATTATGTTAAGCCATGGATGTGACATGTAGACAATACAATTTACCACTTCACCATCTGTTTTGTCTATAAATGTATGAGTTTGGGTGTGACTTTGGTGTGGGTGATACTGGAGTTTAAGGCAGTTCACACAGGGCCATTTGGAACATACCTGAAATACTTAATGTAAGGGTTCATGGGATTCACAGATGTATATGAATAGTTTATGAAGGACTGGGGATGTTTGGGATGTGTAAACTGTTCTTTTTGCAGTCCAAGTGTGATCTCAGTTTGGATCATTTATAAGAATGAAATGTTTCTTGCCCTATTCACCAAAATCCACGTGCATGGTTTGGTTATCATGCCTGTCCTTCTGCATGCATATGACAGCTGAACAACTTACTGCCTCTGTCAAAAGATTCTGGAAAGGTACCACGAGCAATATTTCTGGAAAATCTTTCACACTAAGCTGGAAATCCACATTACTATTAACATTGTTCATGCTGGGTCCATTGCCATCATAACTGTGAAAGGCTCCCCCAAAACCACTCCATGAGGACTGACCACAGTCTACAGATGCCTGCCTCTAAACTCCTCATGATTTTATACTGAAATCTCAAATCATGGCCAGAGATCCTTTGGTCATTAAATCTGCAAAGATATACAAAACACACATGGACATTATGAGCTGTGTGAGTTGATTACTGACTGATTTCAGTGTGGCACCATGATTTATACAACAGGGGGGGGGGACTTTCATTAAAAAGGAGTATTTTGTTCTTGAAGCTGACATGAGAAGGACTGTTTAATGGAAAGAAAGAAATCGTACTGCAGCCTTCCCATATGGACCCACCTATGATTGATTTCCATATTTGTGTATTTGTGATCAGTTTATTGAGCCACCCCATGACCCTTTAATTAACTAACGGTAGAGCTCATGACTGAATGGAGGGGTCATTGCCCGTGACAGCTGGCATCATTTAAGACTTGGTGCTAACAATACTCCTTTTTGTTTGGCTTTCCATAATTCCTTAAACTTTGAACATAAATGGTCCTATCCTATGTCAGCTGTTCATGCCTCTTAACTGAATTTGATTTCCCTGCATGGAAACATCTGAAACAAAGGTTGTCTAAATTGGATTATACTGAACAAAATACTGCAAAAATATTTAATTGAATTAGCAATCTTAATCATCTAGAATATATCCCTAAATGTGAATTAAATGTGAACTAGTATTGTTTCATTCCTTGTACCTTCTAACTCTCCCTTCCTCACTTACTTCCTTACTGCTATCTAATTCTCTTCCCTGACTTTCTCTGTAAATATACCATAAGCCTGTTTTTCCCTCATTTCATATTGCAATTCCTTTTTGTATTAGACTAACATACCTTTAATTTCTCTACAAACTGTCTAAAATTTCTCTAAATATTAAATGATTGTCATATACCTTGTATTGATTCTTATATTATGTCTAATTTATTATAATTATTTAAACTGCAGATGTGTTTGTTTTATTTTTGAAGACTGCAAAATTATTGTTCTTAAATTTTTTTTTTTAATTTGGAGCTTTTTTCTCCGGGCCTCTGCTGAAAATGGGCTTCTACTCAGTCAGACTTTCCCAGTAATCAAATGTCAATAAATAAATCTGCAAAGGAAATCTGAGCTACTGACAATAATTAGTGAAATGCTCAACTCTCAACTCCTACAGTAAAGTTTTGTGCTTAGTAGTGATTTATTATTATTACATAGCATGTGCAACAGAAAATTACATACCACTTTTCTACTGTAGATGTTTAGTTTATGAATATTTGTCAGTGAAAGTCTAAATAAATATGTACCTAATTTACTGTTTAGCAGTGTGGTAAGACCTCATCCACTGCTGATGCAGTCTGTGCCCCCCACTTCTGCTATTTACATATTGTCAAGGTCATACTACTTCAGAATAAAAGCAAATTTTTGAACTACGCCTTTTAGCTGTGGATAAAGGCCTCCCTTTCTTGACCCATATTTATAGACCTTGCCAGAGCCTTTGGCTGGGTTGACCACCCAATTCTATTTAACCACCTCACTGACATTGGGATTAGCCCAGATGTTATTCCCTGGTTCCAGAATTCCCAATCCAACAGGTATTTCTCAGTAAATTTTAACAACAGTACATCAGCTACCACTCCCTCACTTAAAGGAGTCCCTCTAGGCTACATACTGCCCCCTCTTCTCCGTTTTTATAAATAAGGCTATAATTGACCTTCCTCAACTTCTAGTCTTATTATATGCTGATGAAATGGGCAACTTCCGGTACAATCACAGAACCCACTCAATTCAACATGATTTGCCAAAATATTTCATTTTCCTCATTAACTGGTTCAATAACAAAACAAAACTATAACTTAACTTCTCAAAAACTAAAACTATGTTCTTTGGCATCTCCACTAAAAGGCAAAACAGCCCCAACTCACTTCCTATTCTTGTCCACCTTAACAATGCCATTGAGCAGATTTAAACCTTCAGATACCTACGAGACTGTCTTGATCCCTCACTTAACCTTCTTCATCACCTGAAAAACACATGGAAAAAGATAAAGTACATAATCTCCTGGATCAACAAAATCTCCTCTTTTGTCTCCTGCCCAATAAGAAATACTATTGGCAAAGGGATTCTTTTAGCCCAGCTTGAGTACTGCCTACCTGTTGTGGCATCTGCCTTCAAAAGAAACCCTATCATCATAAAAAAAAAAAAATAAACCTCTAACTACATATGTCACTTCTTTACCCTTTCCCCAAAGTATGAATATCCCTGTCTGCTGGTTCAGCAATGGGACAATCTACTCCTTGGTTCCTAACTTTTCTGGCTCCTGAAAGAAAACTCCTCCCCTTCGCTTTCTACTAGCTTATTTAAAACAGGTTCTGTCATATAACCTTAGATCTCATAGCCACACAGGACCTCTGTTGCAACCACCTAAAACCAAACTCCAGTACTCTAACCACTCCCTTTTCACCTTTGCCCCCCAAACTTTGCAGGGATCTTCCATCAAATCTTAATGACCTCTCTTAACTACTCTTCCTTTCAGGCACAACGTCTACTCATGTTTCAATTTCATATATTGCTTTTATTTTAATTCTTGCAATGCTTTGTATATCACTCATAGTTTTCTCATAGTTTTCTCTGTGTCATGGGCATCTACAGGAAAATTTCCAGGGGGCAACGTTTTCTGCAAGCCATAATATTAAGAGAAAGTTAAAGCAGATTAGTGAGATATATCCAGTTATAAAATCTAGCAACTCATTTTATATCACTTCACTAATGGGGATTTCAAGTGATTTGCGTAAGATAATTAAATATTGTCTGTGGCCTGGGGACAATCAACTCTCTCAAGCAGCCACGAGAGTTTAGATGCCCTGTGGTGCATTTTAGAGCATTTTCCAACTTTCTGATCCACGTACGTGATGTATTCTTGACAGTTAAAAAAAAATAAGCAGCTGCACAGATAGTAATGAAATCACAACCGGTGGTGCTGCCGTAGCGTTGTCACCTCACAATAAGACATTGTCCTGTTCGATTCTCAGCTAGAGCGTCTTCTGTGTGGAGACATGTGTGAATGGGCGTACCTTCGTTGAAGGTTGTGCATCAGAGCTGGCAACTCGGCACGTAAAAATCTACTTCCAATCATTAGCGGACCGGAGTTCCGCTGTGGCGACCCCTAACCGGGAAAAGCCGAAAGACACAACAACAACAATAGATAACAAAAGGTGAAAAATACAGGATAATGCAGGACGTTGTTTGAAGCACAATTTATTTTATATCATCTCTACCTGCCTTGCCAGAAATGTAAAACCTAGTAATATGCAGCAAAATGCAACACGGCATTTAACCGATCAGATACCATGATGCACCTATTAAGTGAGAAAGGGCTATTAAATGTGGTTTGCTGGAATTTCAGGAGTACATCTGCATTCAGCACAATAGGTCAGCAGGAAGTAGGTAAAGAAGAGTGAATTTCCTGTTGTCTTGTTCATACATGACACTACATGCGCTGGGAGACTGATCTGTGGATGGGTGCAGCAGGGGACCAGTGGCATCACTGGACAGTGGTAGTGAAGCAAGAACTTTGTCACTCTATCCTCATTCTCATTCATTTTCATGGATTTTGGGTAGTGATCGAAAGGATGTGATCATGGATGCAAGGGACAAGAATGATACTCCTTCAAAGGGGAGGTGGGCTCATTTTAATATATCTTGAGGGGGGTCTATATCACTTTGTTAAAGTAACTAACCGTTGAATCCCTATTTGTCGAACTTAATCCATCAAAAGTTAAATGCGTCAAACATTCATTTACACAAATTTTTTACACTGATACATTTTGGTACTGCTTACATTTTATTTATTTATGATTTCTGTTTTCAGCTTTCCCCAGTTTTTGTACAGTTGCTCAGTTGCTGAATTACAATTGCCTAAATCTGCAGCTGCCATAATTTTGAATCTAACTCTACACCTCTTCTTTCATAGCTACTACTTCTGTTAATACACTTTCACACTGTGTTCATTATGAGTCCATTTTCCAGTTTCATCTCTTACACCTCACCATCTTTATAGTTGTCATTTTAAGTATTATATATAGTTTTAGATGCGTCTCTTTAAAGCATACTTCTCAATCTATGCACAAGAAATCTAGACAAAGCGAAAAGTAATGTTGGGACAAAGGCCCCATATCAGGGACAGATTTTAAATATTGCTCTTATAGATAGTTGCTAGAATAGTAGCTTTTGCATTTGCATACATTTTCTGAAGGACATGAAGTTGTATTTCATTATTTGCTGACTTAATTCCTCCATGATTTGCCAGAAAACCACAAATTGAATGAGGAACAGACCAAAAATATGAGACAAAAATCTGGACACTCTGTGAAATAGGACAGCTGAGAGCTGTGCTTTAAAGAGCTCTATTCATTCCACTTATGCATGCTGTGTGGTTGCCTCTGTACTGTTTCTGTTTTCCTGTAGTTATATTCCTAGGAGCTTTCAGACCATGTTT